>NC_034607.1:26203059-26286086 GCF_900095145.1 Mus pahari | reverse complement strand
TGAATTCCAGGACAGCCAGGGCTAAACAGAAAAACCCTGTCTCGAAAAACCAAAAAAATAAATAAATAAATAAATAAATAAATAAATAAATAAATAAATAAATAAATATTAAAAAAAATTAAAATAAAAAAAAGAAAAAGTAAATGGAAGGAGATTTGGCCCACACCAGCTTATGCTTCCCCACAGGAGAAACATGGCAGCAAAGAACAATAGAAGATGTTCCCACTACGTGGGACATACAGAGCAAGGCAGGTTTCAGAAGGAAGTAAGCATTCCAAGAGAGAACTCGCAAAGGTCAAGGTAAGAAAGTTTTAAATTTGATCCAGTCAAACCCACCAGCTGATCGTTCAATTTCTTTCAGAATTCCCTGTCTGTAGCACTTTGCCATCTTTTTAACAACCTCCCATAAATTTGAAGGTTCTGAAACAGAAATACAGATGAAATGTAAGAAGAGGGAGAGAATGAATTCAAAAGAATTCAGAGAAAGAGTAAATTGCCTTAAGGTAGGAGAGCAAGGCCATTCACTGATGTCCAAGGGAGTACTTGTTCTCTGAAGATTCTGGTCACTTGTCCTCTGAAGATTCTGGTCGCTTAGTTAAACTCCCAATGAGAAACACTCTTGAGCTCTTTGGTATGTCATTCTATGTGTGTTTGTTTAATATCTAGTATTTGGAATCAGTGGAATATGGTTATGCAATATGCATATACTCTAGCCAGTCAAAGAGCTTTGATCCTAAGGGCCACAATGTTTTGTTTTGTTTTATAAAACTCAAGAAATACTAGGATAGAGCAAAGGCAAGAAATTTCTGTAACCTGCAGGGAGTTCCTTGGTGGTGTGATTCTACAGTGTCAGTAAATATTTGAACTATGACACTTTAGGACATCTAAGGTAGAGTGCAATTTAATCAGGTAGATGGAAGGCTATTAGAATCCCAAGCAGTTTGTTATGAGACATAAGTTCTATAACCATGTGATTAGCAAATAATCAAAAATCAGATGTAGCATTTTTTACAAAAGTGTGGGTAGAAATGGAAGGGGGGTATTTCTTCCAGAAGCATATAAATGTTATTCACTGGACCAAGAATATAGCAAACAACTTCTGTGGGGAGTTTTGGTTCTAAATTAAATTCAGCAATGGAAGACAGCTACTTGAAGAAAGCATTACAGTAGACACTACTTCATTATTTGTATCAAGATTTTCTCAGATAATTTACAAATCAAAGAAAACACACAATTTTTGATAAAGGCAATCTATCTCCAAGGAATAATCACTATGCTTGTACATAGGCATTTTACCTCTTCCGGTACCAAAATCTTTTTGAAGTTACATTTTTCAACCAGATGAAACAAGGTCAGTCTGATGCAGGCAAATCTCCAGTTGAATTTCTCTCTTCTGAGGTATGTAAAGCTGACTACCAAAATTGGGTGAATTTGGTATGATTTTAAAAATACTCACAAAACATTTACTTACTACTTCTAAGCCCAAATATTCTAATTAACTGTTAAAAACTCCACATCTATTCAAATTACTTGAAGCTTTCGGCTACAAGTTGAAGTTGAACATAACATCTGTACACATGCATCAGTTTGAGGTCCTTCTAAGCACAGACTTTCATTTGGTGGTACTTAGGCCAAGGTCTCACCTGCCCTGACAACTTTATATATTTCCGGACACACACGAATGTGCCAGGCTTATTGTATCTGAAAGTTAATGACATTGGATTTTACCATTAGTGAGAGAAATACTTGAAATGTAAGCATATAAGCAGGGCTGAAAAAAATTCTTTTTTTGCCTTTTTGCTTTTTTGCATTTGCCAGATGCTTGAGAATTTTAGCACCAGCTTCATGGTAGCTTCCAAAAGTATCTTTTCCCAATCACAGGCATTTCAGAAGATGTAAAGGCAAAGAAGATTTTTAAATGTATGCGAATATAATTACTATTTTAATAAGATGAGATGGTTATTCCTATGTAGCAGAAGAACTGGTTGATCAACAATCAGCACAGCAGGTGAAACTGTGGTCGCTGCCTTGAAGGCCCAGTTGTGTAGTTCACAGCTTTTTCTGGTTTAGTCATTACAGGGACATCATGAAACAATGGTTGACCCACATAGTGAGGCATAATGTCACCCAGAGGATAAAAGGTGGCAATCAGCTACATGTAGGAAGTGTTGGCTAGAAACAAAACAAAAAACAAAACAAAGTGAGACACCAGGTGGGTAATGAGAGTGAGCAGTAGAGAAGGTTGCCACTGGGACAGCAAAGCAGAATAAGCAGAGTTCACGTGAAGAGAAAGTGTGGAATTTGACAAAGAATTTTTATCTACAGATCTGAGAAGAGAATTTCAAGTAACTCAAAACATTGAAGCAACCTCCACAGTGGCTTAAAACCAGAGTTTGTGGTGATGAGGTGACAACTCTTTTCAACTCTAAACCCACCATTCTGTAAACAGTGAAAGAAACTGGAGAACTTCATCTATCTTATAAATTTCGAGGGGAAATTCTGGAGAGAGAAAGAATGACAGTGTCCTCCATCATGCAAACAAAGAATGAACTGGGGGTTTAGGGCAGAAAGGAATTGTAGCCACTCAGTGAGAGAAGACAGGGCCATCTTCACTCCACACAGAAAGGAAGCAGGAAAGCTACCAATGATGGTAGGTTATGGTTGAAGGGAAGGAAAATCACCAATGCCCTGACCAACTTGATGGGCTCTATTGTTTGTTGTTGTTCTTGTTTCGAAAAGAGAAAGTAAGATTGTGGAAAACTTGGGGATTAGGAGATGAGATTCAAAGTTCGAAGGAATTTAAATGTTAAAAGCAAACTATACTTAAAAATTGAGTGAATGGACAAGGGAGTTTTGCAATGAATTAAAGTATATACAACCACAACTCTAGGTCAAAGGTGCTGGGTCATCACATTGTTGGGATTGCGTGAAGACAAATGAGGAAAATCCTTAAAAAGTAAGGATTTAAGCCCAGGCATAGAGAGGAAGGAGGGAAGTAAGAGAGGACCTGCACTATTTGATGTCTCTTGGAGAAAAGACTAGATTCTGCAGTGAGCATTGGGACCATATGATATGGGGGAATATCTGAAACAGAGGACAGCAATGTGGCAATACCAAAGTCATGGCCACCTTCTTCAGCATAATCTTCCTGGAGCTTTACAAACATCAAATCTGGGTGAAATGATAGGAAAATTGTATGGATAGATAAACAGATGTTTCCCATGATTTGATATCTAGTTGTTACGTTTTTAGAACATTTTTGGGAAACCCTAAACTCCCTACAGAGTGAGAAATAACCTGATATTTCCATCCAAACAGCAGCAAGTGATTAACAGCCATCATCAAAATTAGCTATGCTTGGAAGGCAAGATTAATCAGTTCACTTCCCCTCTTTACCTAACATACTTTATGATATAAATCATGACTGGCGGAAATTATTAATCTTCTAAGAATCCTAGAACACCATGGCTAAGGATCAGTTCATAGAGTGTGTTAGCTAAGGTGGGTTTATTCACAAAATACTTTCTTGATGCATACTAAATGCTCAGGCATCATTATCAAGGAACCCATGGATGCATTGGCCACAAAATTCTTTATATAGGCATCATTAACTGGTCTTTTAACACTGGTCCAAAGAATAAAAAATGTCAAGAAGGCATCAGCAATAGAGTAGCCTCCACAAGGGATGGCATGAAGAGTCAGAAGGACTACAGAATCCTCTTGTTTCCTGGAACCCATAGTTTTTTCCTGTTTCATTGGATAAAGAAAACTAAAAATCCAAGAATGTTAAGGGGATAATGAAAAAATGAATAATCCATACATTCTAAATACATGCTTTATGCTATACTGTTATATTTGATCCATTTTTAATTAGGTATTAATGTTAATATTTTACTATGCCACCCCCTTAGTAAATTACGGTGCTAACTATGATGGGGCATGTCTATAATCCAGCAGTCGAAAGGCAGAGGCATTAGTATGAAAAAAATATCAAGATCATTATTCCCTACGTAGTAAATGCTAGACCTTGTCTTTTAAAAAGTTGAGAAACTAAATGAACATAAATCTTATTGTCATCATGCACAGTAAAAAATCACACTGTGTATAGTATTCTACACTATGTTCAGGATTTTATAAGGAATCTTTGATATCTCCTATGGAAAGTAGATAAGGGGCACCACAGGTAAGACAGAAGGGGTTACAAGTCACATAGTACATCAAACATAGAAACCTATATGAGAAGAGTAACACAGAGGAGTGTGAGAGAAGGAAAGAAACAAAGAGAGGCAGATGGGCAGAGACTGAGAAAAATGGGGAGTGTCTAAATATATATCAATATTTCAATGTTGTATTGTTTGTTGTTTTGTTTAACTTGCTTGGTTGCTTACTTTAGACTTAGTTTCTAAGGCTGAGTCATGTTCTTTAATACAGGCTGTCCTCCTATATGTAACATCTCCATTCTCAGCTTTCCAGAGTATTGGATTACAGGTATGTACCGTCTATGCCCAGGTAGACTTTATAAAACTTGTAATATACTAAATAGCAAAAGTAATTCCTTCGCTTCAGTACTTTTTAAAGACACAATGTTTTGTTTTACTTGACTGAATTTAGCAAAGGAATTGTCAGCTTCAGACATGGTTAGGTACAGAAGCTCAAACCAAGTAATTGATATCTCTTCATTTACCATTGTTTGACACAGTTTTGTTTATGATGACTGAATTTTAAACATGACATCTCCATCTTTCAGGCATGAGCACATCCCACCTTGCCTCCTTCTAAGAGAAAGCAAGAAGATCTTCATGACAATTGCTACCAAAGTTCCATCCGTAGTCAACTTCTGCATCTGTTTTCTTCCTGTGCCAATCTCTGAACTTGCAGCCTGAGGTAAAGTACCTCTCTGAGTCTTCCCCCACATCCTGGACTGAAGTTAGAATAATGTCATCATAACCATATGGGCTAAGAGAGGGGTGGTTCCCAAAGGGAAATACAAAGGCTGCTTAAGGTTCTAGATTAGTCTTCTGCCAAGTTAGAGGAAAAAGTAGAATCTGTGGAAAATGAAAATATTTTGTGAGAATAAACATGGTTACAAAACCCAATAGGAGCATAGACTTGATAATATTAACAATTATTACACACACACACACATACACACACATATATATGCATTTATACATGTATATGTGTCTATAGCAAAGACATAATCTATGTTATTTCTCCTCAAATGTATAGTTCATGAAATATGATATATGCTGGTCCATAAGTCATAGAAATCATTTTTGTTTGAAAATTTTATGCAAGCATATTTACTTTGACCAACTCTAACACCCTTTTTCTTCATTCCAATTCTTCCCTTCTCTCTCCCCTCAATATTTTCTCTCCCAACTTCATGTGGTAATTTTTTCCCAAACACTCTGATTAAATATAGTGCTGCCAATATGTGTATGACAATAGTCTACCTGCTGAGGCATGAGTAGTTTCCCAGGGGCTGCATCCCTGAGAAAACTGACACTTCCTCTCCAAGCAGCCATCAGTTGTCAATAGCATCTAAGGGTAGGGTTATCTTCCTTATCCATGCTGGGATTTTAACTGGTATGATCTTGTACAGATCCTAACCAGCAAACACTGATTTGTCCACCCCAGTTTATAATATAGATACACAGAAAAAAATGTGTTATAGAGATAGAGAGATAGATAGATAGATAGATAGATAGATAGATAGATAGATAGATAGATGATAGAATGTAGATAGATAGACAATACATATATAGATACATACATAGATGCATAGTTGGATAGTGGAAAACTAAGATAGATATATAAATAGATAGATGATAGATAGATACATAGATGGATGGATAGATAGATAGATAGATAGATAGATGATACTTGATATATAGATAATACACATACAGATATATAGATAGATAAATGATAGAGTCAATGTGTGGTATTAGGTAGACACTATATAACCAAACTATGATAGCTATTTTGTACACTTCTGTAGGGTTTTATTTTCCTTTTTATCTAACACAGGAAAGGAAAGTTATCTTAATTTGTAAAAGTAACAAAAAATACATGAAAAATTAAAAGTACAGATTTTGCAAAGGAAGAGCACAACTACAGGAAAGAAGTAGTCATTCAGAACCATGAAGCATCTGCAATTGAAACCCTATTTGTTGCCACTAGAAAGAGGAGAACATAGAATGCAAGAAATGAACAGTCTTTGAAAAATATAAACGAGAATCATCTAGAACCTTCCTTCTTAACTCTGAAGTCCAGGAATTCTAACAAGGGGAAAATGAGAATCTGTGGGCTTTGAACACAAGAAAACAGGAGCAGAAAGTGAACACCCACCCACCCCTACCTCTCATATGTCTGAATCCTAAATATGCAAAGCCATGCTCTTGAGCCTTTTCTTGGAAGTCTGTACATTGCACAATAAAAGACCTAACGACATCCATAGCAGAAGGAACAGTACAGCCAACTCCATCCAGAGTAAGGAACACAGGATATAAACTCATGCCTAGGTTTAGAGTTTCCAGCCAGCATGTTGGTGTCTAGTAGGTATTGGCAATCTTCTTAAGAAGAAGAGTAAAATTATATGTATGAAATCAGTTTGAACAATACAGACCACACAACTAATGAAAAAATTTTAAGTGGATGAGGGAACGGTAAGGGTGCAAGAGGAGGAGGAAGCTCTATAATTCATATGCAAATAATAGAAGTTACAGAGAGAAAGAAAAGGGGGAGCAGAAAAATTGAAGAAATACTTCTACTTTTCCTGAACTGAAGTGCATAACTTTTTAGTTAAATGGGACTCTGAATGCCTGCTGCAAAGAAACAAACCGCAGTGGAAGCTCAGAACACAGGAAAGAAAGGATTCCTGGATTTATAGAAAGAGGAAAAACGAGGTTTAAAATAGGGTAAGTACCTAAAGTGCTTCAGACAGCTTTAAGGAAATAGACAATTTCAGTAGGACAATACATTTACATTTTCCAGGAATATTTATTTTTAACCCTGAATTCCAAGCCCTTTCAAGTAGTTAGGAGGGCTATTCACTAAATATACTAAATATTAAGTATTTTCAGCTAGCCCTTTCTCCATTCTACTGTTGAAAAAAATAAGTATGCCATATATACGTAATAACTTAAACTCAAGTACAGAGAAAGTAAGTCCATCTGCAACACTAGCAGCAATGACTAAGAACTAGAAGTAACCTAATTACTTCATTAAGAGATGATCAACACATGAATATACATGCATGTACACACATGCACATGCATAAACAGAGATATTCACAGATGCAAACACAAATACAAGCAATATAATAATGTTTGTCCTGGGAAAAAGAAAGACCCTCTGCCACTTGAAATAATATAAAATAACCTGGAAGTTAATGCTAAATAAAATAAACTATGTCTATATTATCTCAATCATATGTGGACTCTAAAAAACTCAAATACAACAAACATAGAGTATAACAGCACATACCAGGAATTAAAAAAACTGAGAAAATACTGGTTAAATGTTCCAAAGTTTCAGTTAAAAGATAACACTCTATGGTTCTAAGGCACAGTACTGTGGCAATGGCTGTACTAATGTGTGATAATCACCACACAACATACACATAAACAAGTCATGTGGAAATATATTAGACATCTCTGGTGGTTTGAAAGAAAATGGTCACTTAGGTCCCTAAGTGGCACAATTAGGGGATATGACCTCACTGGAGTAGGTGTGGCCTTGTTAGAGTAAATGGTCACCAGCAACAGGCTTTGAGGTCTCATATGCTCAAGCCATGCCCAGTATGGCAGTCTTTTCCCACTGCCTGTGCATCAAGATGTATAACTCTCAGCTTTCTCTTCAGCACCATGTCTGCCTTCATGTCACCATGCTTCCCAACATGACAATAATGGACTTAAGCTCTGAACTAAAAGCCAGCCTGATTAAACATTTTCCCCCGTGTAGGTGCTGCAATGATCGTGTTGTCTCTTTGCAGCAATAAGACCCTAACTAAGACAGTAACTTATATTTAGTAATGTAGTCTCTTACATTTCTAAAGGCATTTTGGATGGCTAATTTCTGAATAGCATTTAGCTCATCATACTTAATATTGATCTACAATAACATAGTTATTGAATTTCAGAGTATGGACTAAGGAATAGATATCAAAGGAATAGATCTGAGCAATTTGACACTAAATGGAACAAGCTATCTAAGAGTGTGACTAATGGAAAAACATAGAGGAACAGGTTCAAGTGGAGAAAGAACAACTTCAAATCAGCTTAGCAATCCAAACCATCAATCTAAATGTCATACTAGAAATAATCATGACTTTCCCTCTGGGATCATAAAATCCAGAATTATATATTCTTTGCAAGTAAAATATTTTACTTCTTGTGTAAGTTGGCCCAATAAAAGACATTTATTTTTTTTTTATCAAAGTCAAATATGGTAAAAATTTCTCACTCGACATTTGTTGCATTTTGTAAGACTGGGTATTTTTGCAGAGGATCATGTTACATTCTTCTTTTGGAGTCTGAACAGGTGAGCTAGTTATCATGACTGTTGCACAAAGGAGCCTTCATATGGGGCTCCCAATGACGAGCAGTGTGTCTGCTGAGGCATGTGAAAACCGTGAACCACTAATGTGGGTCCAAAGCAGTAAAATCCAGACCTGCTAACTATCTTCCCTTTTTTCTAATGATTCTCCAAGAAAAAGACTCTCTAGACGTCTCCCCTAGCTTTGGTCTCCTGTTTGGTGCTATTTCTACTACCTTGACCACTCCAGTTTCCAATTCCAGAGTTACATGTTTGATGGGGCTTTCTCTATATAGCTGTATCCAACTTAGTCTTAACTCATCAAAGCTGCCTAGACCTTGTCAGTGTTCTTTCTGGTCTCTCAATGCCAAAGTACAGAGCTTTGACAGCCTCCTCAAGTTTTGAGCATAGAAATAAATTTATTATCAAAATATATATGAAATTGATATAAGAGTAGGAAAGCAGGAAGGTAAAATGAGGAAATAAACAATAGTTCTTGGCCCTAAGTATATATATATATATATATATATATATATATATATATATATATATATATGTCAGAGGGTAACTAGAATATTTAATAGTGCTCTTTCTCAATTTTGATTTCAGAGGACTTCTATATACATCTAAAATAGCCACACTTTCCTACTACGCTTTGCATTTATTAAACTTATTAAACAGATGACCTGTATATTCATTGGAAGTCATGTGATTCCTGCCTGCAAGGAAAGTTTTTGACCTTGCAAGAATTAAAACTTTAATATAGGTTTATTTTGTCCTCTAGCAGGGAAAAGGACACATTACCACAACAGACCTCTCGAGTCTCATTTTCAAACTAATGCATTCCAAAATGCATTCAATTTCTAACAAAGAGCAAAGGATAAACAATTAAGCATTACATGTAACAGAACTCTTACCCACCTGCCAACAATTAAACCCAGTAATTAAAAATTGTAGGAGAGTACACATAAGCCTATCCACAGCAGCAGTCACACCACGGTCAAAGGGGGAAAATCTTTCCTGAGAAGTTCCTTTCTCATTTCCCAGGTTACTTTACTTGACATTAAGCAGACACAAGACTCTGTCAACTCTGTCTCACGTTCTTTACAAAAGAAAAGAAACCCTATCCTGTATCCCATGGGAAGACTATTATATAGAGATGAATGTATTTTGTTATTCAGTTTAATAAGTGTAGTGTTCTGAGCAGATGTTAAAGCTTGAAGCTGTCCAGAGAAAGTGCCAGCTCAGGAGGCAATAACGCAGGCTTCCCGCATGCTGGGTTTTCTTCCTTGTCTTTCGAAGCACTGCTTTCACAGTTTAGAAGGGATTGCAGTATTCATAACCTCTCAAGTTCTCACCAAGGGCTGAAGCTGACAAACTGGGTACTAATTAGAACCAGAAGTAGGGGTGGTGATGGTGGTTTTCTGACATAGGCATCTGGCCAGGAAAGGAACCAAGAGTAACCACACACATAGCATGAACTCACTGATAAGTGGATATTAGCCCAGAAGCTTGGAATACCCAAGATCAATTCACAGACCACATGAAACTCAAGAATAAGGAAGAGCAAAGTGTGGATTTTTCAATCCTTAGAAGCGGGGAACAAAATACTCATGGTAGGAGTAACAGAGACAAAGTGCAGAGCAGAGATTGAAGGAATGACCATCCAGAGACTGCCCCACCTGGAGATCCATCCCATATACAACCACCAAACCCAGACACTATTGTGGATGCCAACAAGTGCTTGCTGAGAGGAGCCTGATATAGCTGTCTCCTGAGAGGCTCTGCCAGTGCCTGACAAATGCAGAAGTGGATGCTCACAGCCATCCATTGGACTAAGCACAGGGTCCCCAATAAAGGAGCTAGAGAAAGGACCCAAGGAGTTGAAGAGGGTTTGCAACCCCATAGGAGGAACAACAATATGAACTAAGCAGTACCCCCAGAGCTCCCAGGAACTAAACCACCAACCAAAGAGTATACATGGTGGGACTCATGGCTCCACATGCATATGTAGCAGAGGACAGTCTAGTAGGTCATCAATGTGAGGAGAGGCCCTTGGCCCTATGAAGGCTCTATTCCCCAGTATAGGGGAATGCCAGGGTCATGAAGTGGGAATAGGTGGGTTGGTGAGTAGGGAGAGTGGGGAGGGGAGAGGAGAAGGGCTTTTTGGAGGGGAAACCAGGAAAGAGGAAAACATTTGAAATGTAAATAAAGAAAGTATCTTTTAAAAAAAGCAGTAACCACACACTAACAGAAGCACTGTTGATGTAGTCATGCACCAAGAGGAGGGCAAATGTGAAGACCCACAACCAAATATTGTATCGATCTTGGCGAATCTTACAGAAGAAGAGTTTGGGGAAGGATTGAGGGCCCTGAAAGTGATAAGATCAGGGAGGCCAACTGCATCAACTAACATGGATCCTTGGGGATTCTCAGAGACTGAACTCCCAACTGAATGGTATAACTTACCCCCCAACACTCATGTGAAACAGATATTCAGTTCCATCTTCATATGGGTCCTGAACAACTGGAGTGAAGGCTGTTCCTAAAGCAGTTGCCTGTCTGTGGAATGTGTTCTTTTAAATTGCTACTTTGTCTGGCCTAGTGGCAAAGGCTACACCTAGCCCTGTAGAGAATTGATATGCTGAGGTTGGGGGATACAGAGGGGAGGAGGGCCTCCACCCTCTCAAAGGTAAAGGGGAGGGATGTGTGTTGAGGTTTGGTCTGTTTCTGTGTACTGTAATGCAAAATTCTATGTGTCAGGCTAGGAATGACTTCTCATGTTTACAAGCTTTTGCTGTGCAAACCTTGCTCTTGATTTAAACCAATTGGTTAAATAAAATTGCCTGCAGCTAATTACTGGAAGGATTAGAGGTAGGTGGGTTAGGGGTGACCAGGAAGAGAGAGGTAGAAGGAAGATGGAGGAAGCCACCATGAGGGGAGAGGAATGAAGAACAAATGGGCCAGGAGAAACAGGGGTACACCAATGGAGACCTGCAGTTAGAAGAGCAGATTAGGGGTGACCCTCAGTAATTGTGAAAGCCAAATAAAATAACCGTAGTCTGAATCTCATTTATTTGTAAGCTAGTCAGGGATAAGCTTTAATTGTTTTGGTTATAGGACTGGGGAACGGACCATGGGTGGGGAGGAAGTGATGGGATATAAAGTAAATAAATGAATAAGAAAAAAGACATGGACAAAAATGGAGCTGAGATTGAAGGAAGGGGCCATCTCGAGATTGCCCCACCTGGGAATCCATCTTGTCCGAAGACACCAAACTCTGACATTGTTGCTGTTGCCAAGAGGTACTTGCTGACAGGAACCAGGTGTGGCTGTTCCCTGGGAGGCTCTGCCAGCAGCTGACAAATGCAGATGCAGATTCTCTCAGCCAAACATCAGACTGAGCTCTGGGACCCCACTGGGGAAGCTGGAAGAACTGTAGGAGTGGAGGGGGAATGCAACCCCATAGGAAGAACATCAGCTAGCCAGAAAATCCAGTGCTCCCAGGGACTAGACGACCAATCAAGGAGTGTACGGGAGGGATTCATGGCTCCAGACACATATGTAGCAGAAGATGGCCTTTTCTGACATCATGGGAGGAGAGGCCCTTGGTCTTTCGGAGGTTTTATGTTCCAGTGTAGGGGGATGTTGAAGCAGTGGGGCAGGAGTTGGTAGGTGGAGGAGCACCCACATAGTGGCAAAGGGGAGGGGAGGGGAAGGGCAAATGGGATGGGAAGGGCAAAGTTGTGGAGGGATAACTGGGAAGGGTGATATCATTTGAGATCTAAGCAAATGGAATGATTAACAAATAATAATAATAATAATAATAATAATAATAATAAGAAGAAGAAGAAGAAGAAGAAGAAGAAGAAGAAGAAGAAGAAATCTAGACATAATTAAGAATAAAAAGTTAACTTCCATAGACCATAGCCTCAAATGAACATTGGTTTGGCCTTTATCAAAGCAACTTCCCTAAACCTGAACTTCACATTTAAAAACATACACTATGTCGAACAGCAGGGTGTTGAGTGATGATTTTACACAATTTCTGCAGTTCTTAAATGGAAAATGGTTAACAACTCAAGTTCATGTCTTAAACCTGTTGTACGGAGAAAGGCTGTCCCGTGAGATAGGAAAGAAATCAGGGTGGTAGATTTATCTGTCCACGGTTTTGTTTTTACACACAGCCAAAGGATCAATTCTTATACAAATATACACACAGTATATATATATATATATATATATATATATATATATATATATAATGAATGTATTTATGGCATGTAAAAAGTAAACACTCAAAGTTCAAAACATCTTTTCATTGAATAGTTGAGCTTTTTATCTATCAAGGACTGTGTTAGATACTGAATGTCTAGACATGGGGGTGAATGAATCAATCATCTACATACAGAGCTGTGAGCAACACACAGACACTTCCTAGAAATTTTCAAATTTGGGCAAGATTAATGTCACTAATATTTTATTATTCAATCTTAAACTTTGGAATATCTATAACGCATTATATATAGAATACTATAATTATCCCAAAATTCCAATCATTTTCTTGGTTTTTTGGGGTTTGTTTGTTTATCACAAGTCAATAAAGGAGAAAATAAAGCCTACAATAGTCCACCTGCTTGTCAAAAATCACTATGGAAATGTAATGAAGATGTAGTTCTTTAGCTGTCTTTTAAGTTCAGTGTTCTCCCCTGAGCATCCTCCAACCAGGCCTCAACAAAGTGGAAAGTCCCTGTTAGGTTTTACTCTCCATCCCTTGAGCTGTCAAGTTCTATATGGAATTCTTGCCATAGAACAACTTGCTCAATGGTACCTGGATATTGTATCAGTTTCCAATCTGTGTTTTTAATAAAAAGAAATTTGAAAACCCACTTCTGGTTTTGTCTTTAGCCAAACCTCCAGCTATGTGATGGTTGTCCATCTCAAAAAAACTACAAGTAAATAAAGAAATTGTTAAACTTCTGCAACTCTTTCACACTTCATTTTGGGAATCTCCAAGTCTGGTATAAAACTTCGACACCAGAAAGCCTCTGATGTGCATCTACTACTGAGGCTAGATAACAAATAACCAATGGGAAAAGATTTTAATGGCTTCTCTCTTCCTTTCTCTCATGCACCCACCCCTGCAAAACACAAACAAACAAACAAAAAACAAACAACAATGTATGCAAGCAAAGCTGTAAAACCTCTAAACAACAATGTTCAATGATATACTGAACTATGCAAATAGGTCCTAAACTGGGCTGGTCTATGTGGATTGAAGCCAAACTCCTTGATGAAGTCTCCTTGCATGTCCACCTTCTTCTGCTTTCACAGTTAGATGAATGATGATTTATTGTGTTTCATGAAACTGAAGACTCCAGAGTTTATCATGAAGTAGCCACGATGTTCATACAAAGAAAGAACAAGAAACGTTATTTGTGAATTCAAATAAACTATGTAATTTCCCAGAAACTCATCAGTGATTCATTCACAGCCTTGAAAAGCCAAGGCAATAAATGTGTTCCCTGGTCGTTGAATGTACAATAGGGAATTAATTCTGACTCTTGTCAGATTCATCTTCTCAATCCAAATATTTACAAATTGATTCACTTGTCATATGCAATGGAAACAGCCATAAGAATGTACCATGAAAAAAATTGCAGAACATTTCCATGCACTCTACTGGACATATGCAGTAAGCCTTGTCAGGGTGACTAAGAAACATTCATTTGAGACCTGATCCAACAGAGAACAAGGTCGAAAAGAAAGAAAGAAAAAAAAAAAAAAAAAAGAGGTCAAATCTTTAGTAAAATAGATGTGAGCCGAGGAACACAACCCGTGGCTCTTCCATGATTAAGTGGTTTACTGTCATTAACCAGCTGACCTTAGGAGGCCATAGAGAAATCAATTAAGCCATTTGGCCTGACCCCAAGGAAATATGGATAAATTCTCTGAAAATCAGTTGCATGAAGATTATTGCTTAAAGCATAAATGGTTTAAAACCTTGCACACCCCACCCCCCAAAGAGAGGTCTCTTTTGCAATATCATGATAATTGTGAGGTAAAGGTTGATGGCCTCATGTCAACGTCAGGGAAAAAAATGTGGTTTTGACAGATAATATGGCAGTTTTCCTCTGACATTGCTGAGCAATAACCATCGGGTGACATCAAACAGTGCGCAAACGACTTGCTAATTATGTCATCATGGTCACATGACATATCACTAATCATAATCCACTTTCCAAATGAGAATACTAAAAACTAAACTAAGATGACTGCAATTTTTTCAATGTCACAGAACTCATGAATGCTGTGCAGACAGACTGTGTATACATTCACACCTAAGAAAGTACCTCAGTGATGTACTGATAAAAGTACAGATGCAATGCAAATGGATATGTTAACTTCAGAAGATGAGTGTGCCAGAGATATTAATTTCAAAATATCAAGGAGGGAAATGCAAAATTCAGCAAGACAAATAGAAACAAAGAGTATTTTTCTTTTTGTATATTAAAAATATATTTCCCAAGTAAGACACAGTAAATATCAAGGCTAATATTGTTCTCTAGCACAACAGTTAAACTAAATGTTGGTGGGGAAATAAAAAGAGGCTATGAATTTGAAATTGTTCATTTACTTTTTGCACTGAATACTAATCCACTGTCTAGATGGGCTAGGATTTATTCTTTGTCCTTTGCCTCCTGAAAAGCACCTTGGTTACTTCCAAGTATTGTGAAAACAAATACTATAAATGGCATACACACACATTTTCAATCAACTTGGGTGAGTTTCAAAATGTTTGACTGCTAAATTATTCAAGTCAATTTAATTTTGTGAGATATTGCCAAACTATTTTCCAAGGCAACTATACCATCAGCCACAAATGAAAGATCCCGTCGCTCTCCATAAATACTCATATCTGATGGATGGTGCCAGTGATTTAGATGTGGGCCATTTTCCAGGTTTACAGTGCTATATTATTGTTTTGTTTTAATTTGCAATGTCTAATCTTATACAGCATGAGACATCTTTTCATGACAGACACGTCCTAGGAGCAACCCATATAGGAGGGTTCTCATGCTGGCAAGACCAGGGCAGAGTTAAAGCATCCTTGCAATGATATCGAATGAGTCCTCCCTTCATTACAGCAAATTGTTGTGGTACCAAGTAAGTGTTTATTTGAAGAGAGAAGAGTCATGTCCCAAGTGCTCAGTCCTTCTCATGGCATTATGTTTTACAATCATTACTGAACTGTAAGTAATCGATAAACAGAGGCAGCCTGGGTATTCATCCCAGAACAAGTCCTTCTTTTTATCTTGCATCTTTTCCTGACCTTTTCACTAAGAAGTCTTTAGAAACATTCTCATAAAATATGTTTAAGTAAATATTTCTAGCAACACAAAAGGTGTTTGTTTTCTCTCCCAAATATTAATCATATGTTAATGTATACTTAGAAATATATTAATATATAAAGGAAACTTATATGCAATTTTTGTAGTGTAAATGTAGTAAGCTACTGGATTGAAAACATATACTTAATTTGTGTCATTTAATGACAGGGAGACTTCTGAGAAAGCTGTTGTTATGTAAAACAAAGTTGTCATTATGTAAGCATGATGGCATATGTTTACAAAGACCAAGATGGGTGGGAGTTCACTAGGAGAGATAATCTCATGAGACTATCATTTTTGGAAATGGTCCTGGCTGCCCACTCAGAAGGAAACAATACAGGAGATAAGTATATAAAAGAACTCTGAGGAGAAACAAACTTTGAAAGTTTGATTTATAACAGATTAGATGAAGTCTGATGTAAAAGGGAAAAAAAATCATTTAGTGAGGAGAGAGTTGCTCACTTCACTCAACTCAAGTCTCTCATGCCCTCCATGGATAAGTGGTTCTGATGGTCCTTTATCTTTGTGAAATGATACCAGACAGAGGCCCATACCTGGAACTGCACATTTCCACACAAGTACTTCTAAAGAACCTTTTCACATAAATGCTTTCTCAAGGACTTGAAAATATTTTAATGAATTTTCATTAAATTTTGTCTGCTCTTGAAATGGTGTTATATTTTTTACAAAGTGTACTAATTTCTCCTCCCTAAATTAAATCACCCAATGAAGTGATTAAAGGTGTGCCTGTAATAAGATTTCTAGGTGGAAAATGTTATGATAAATTATTTCTAACTTTCTTCTGTCCTCAACATCAAAAATAAAGATCAGATATTTTTTTACTGGTTCACAAATGTTTTCAGCAACATATTGCTCAAAGTCAAGACAAAGAAAATGTAACTATAGAGATTACTAATACAGGCTTTTCCCACATATGTTGGAACACAAATATATACCTATCCAAGATACTCTCCATTATTTGGAATATTTATAGAACAATTCTAATTTTCACTCATAGTTATGACTTTCTCCCAGAATATAAATTACAACTGAGAAAACAACCAAATCATTGTTACCAAGACAAAATGTACTGACAAAAAGTTAAAACTAATCCAAAAATAAGCTACCTCAGAATCAATACCTCCAAAAGTATCAGATATTTTCATCCTTTTCTTTTTCCTAGAGTGTTTTTCTTTTCTTTCCATGAGAACTTTGTAAATGCCACTTAATCTACATCTCTCCCCTCCCTACTCTTCCTCAAACATCTCTTTCTTCACGGTTTCTTCTTTAATTATCCATGATTATATATCTATACATATACACATACAGATGTGTGCATATATAAAATTATATATCCTGATAGATCATATATGTGTATTACATATATATATAATATATATATATATATTATATATGTGTATGAATAAATGTATGTGTTTATGTGTGTATACATATATTATATGTGTGTATAATATATAACCTAACTAGTCCATATAATGCTGCTCACATGTACATGTATCAGGGATAACCACTTGAAGTTGGATATCCTATGTGGAAACACATCACTGGAAAAAGAAAATCTCCCTCTTAACATTCTTTGACCACTGTAGTTTTTGATTCAGAACAGTAGTTCACAACTTTCCTAATTCTGCAATCCTTTGAACAGTTCTTCACGTTGTCGTATCCCCCAGCCATAAAATTACTTTCATTCCTACATCATAACTGTGATTTTGCTACTGATATGAATCATAATGTAAATTTTTTGTGATCAAGGGTATTCCAAGGGGGTTACAACATACATGTTAAAAGCCACTGATCCCCATGTTGGCTTGCCAGCTTTGGTTATCATCATGCTGGATTTGTTCAAGCAACCATATTGTCGAGATTTAATAAATGTATTTTTGTCAAGCCTAGGAGACACTATGTAGCCACTGATAACCCATTCCTCTAACTCTGATGAGCTTCTCACCCCCTCTTATGTGATAGAGTGTAAGTCTAAGGTATCAGTATACCTTACATGAAGATGTATAAGTTAGGGTTGGGCTCCCACGGTTCCTTATTTTCTTCATTTTGACCATTGTAGGTCTCTGAAATAGTTCCCATCTCATGTGAAAAAAAATGATGATTCTTTTATGAAGGATGAGAGCTATGCTTATTTGTATATATAAAGATAAGCTTAGAGCACCATTAAAAATTATAATAGTTTAGAAATATGGCAGTAGTTTCACCTTTCCAGTCTATGACCACACCTGCAATGGGCAATTGGCTAGGTTTGCAGTATCAGGAATGAATTTCTCCTATTGACTGGGCCTTACATTCAGTTAGATGACTCGTTTACCCAGAGATGAGGATGTCACTATTGCATGTTTGTGCATACCATCTCAATTCAGTCATTACTGTAGTTTGTGGGCTTCACAACTGGATTGGGCTGATTGCTACCTAGCCTTGTGAGCCTGCATAACACTTTCTGACACTATGAGGGCCAGTCCTTAGGGAGCAGCTTCTATGTCAGTTCTAGCTCAATTCCTCTAAGCTCTGTGTCTGAATTATGTTGCATTTCTAGCAATATGGTTTTACCTTCAAATTCAAAAGGCAACTAAGGTCAATGACAATAGCCCATATTTTTTGGAGAGACTCTTATATTCATCCAGACAACCATAATGGAAGGTTTCCTATAAATGGCACTGGGGTTGTTACAACAGTCCAAGGCACTTAAAGTAAGCATCATATATACATATTCATATGCATATTCATACACACATATATATTGATGATATGAGTGTGTGGTGATACATATATAGAATAAAATAGAATAAAAAACAAAATTCTATTCTATATGTATATATACTATATTTTCATCATCCATTAGTCAATTGAATCAATAGAGAGAAAAGGATCAGAGCTGAGAAAGTATTTTGAGATTATGATGTCAACCCCTTTGGACACACACCAAAGAGTGGTATAGCTGGGCCATGTGGTAGATCTAATTTTGTGGTTTTGAGACTTCTCCAAGTTGACCCCCATAGAGCCTGCATCAGTATGTAATGCCATCAAGAGTCAACACGTGTTCCTCTCCATACATCTTCACCAGCATTTGTTGTCAGTTGTTTTCTCCACCTCAGTCATTCAGATTGAAGGAAGATGAAAGCTCAAAGCAGTTTTAATTTAATTTTCTTAACTGCTCAGAGCATTGAACACTTTTAAAGATGTTCCTTAGTCATTTTTTAACTCTTGTGTTGAGAACTCTCTGTCCAGGACCACGGTCTATATTTTAATGGGCTCATTTATTTTCTTTATTTTATTTTTATTGGTTATTTTATTTATTTACATTTTAAATTTTATCCTCCTTCCCTGTTTCCCCTTCACAACCCCTCCTACATTGCTGGTGGGATTGCAAGCTGGTACAACCACTCTAGAAATCATTCTGGTGGTTCCTCACAATTTTTTTTCTTTATTGTATATGATTTATGTCCAGAGATTAGTGTAGCCCTCATCTCTTATCAAAGAATTTTTTTTGTTTTTGTTTTTGGTTTTGTTTGTTTGTTTGTTTTTGCAAAAGTTAGTGTTCCATACAGACATCCACAACTGGTCAAAATTACAGTGACTAAGGGTCTGTGGGGTGCCCACAGTATAAGTTGTTTACCTCTTGTCTTTACCAAGGTATATGCTACTTCTGTCCTGTGAAGAAAGGAATAAAAGAAAGAAATGTACATAATAATAACAGAGGCATCCTAAGTGTTTCTCACCATTTGTAAGTATGTATTAAATACCATAGGACTAAAAATATTATGTAATAATATTTTCACTTCCCTATATTACCATTAAGTATAAAACAAACTATCATTTGAAAAACATTTATTTTCAAAGCCTTAAAACTTTAAAAAATCAAAATGAAAGTATATACATATGGTATATATTCATATATATTCACACACATATGTGTGTATGTATATATAATAAAGAAAGAAAACACAAACTTTCAAAAACCAAACAAATTAGAAGAAAACAGTGATGGCAGACAGACTTAGACACAGTTAGACGTAATTCGACATAGTCTTTCATGCTTATATTTCCAGTACTGGGAAGAGGTGACATAAGAGAACTGCCATGAATCTAAGTCTGGAGCAGACAATTTATTCAGTTATAGGAAAGCCTGGATTACCAAGCTGTGGGGAATTGCAGGCTGGTCTCCAGTCGAGCTGAGGTCTGAACCCCGATGGGCATAATTCACCTACATGACACAGTAGGCCTTCCCTCAAGCTCCTGGAACTCCGGCCCCTGCCTAAGGTACTACCTCCAACAGCCCCCACAAGAGAAGCATGGTCTGTAGTCACTTAAGCAATGGCCCAAGCTCCTGACCTTCAGACTAAACTCCTCCCCAGTTACCTAGCAACAGTGAAGACCATAAAAAGGGGTGTTCAGTCCACCATGCTCTCTTACTCTTATACTCTTACTCTTACTCCTTTGTTCCTCTACTTCTCACACTTCTCTCTCCTCTTCCCTTTCTCTTTGTCTTCTCTCCTCTCTCCTTTCTCTTTGTCTTCTCTCTCTCTCTCTCTCTCTCTCTCTCTCTCTCTCTCTCTCTCTCTCTCTCTCTCTCTCTCTCTCTCTCTCTCTTCTCTTTCTCCCTGCATTTCTATAATAAAGCTCTTAAACCATAGAGTCTCTGCTCTGCTCCATCAAGGTCCGCTATGCACTCTGCTCATTGTTGGGAACTTCTTCCCTATTCCCTCTGTCCCGAAACCCTGGAGTGATAGCAAGATAGCTTCAGGGGCGTTCCCTTTGGGGCTGCCCCTTCTCCACTCCTGCTGCGTGGGTCAGAGGCAATGCCCACCCAGGGCTAAGTGGAAAGCACCTGCAGTCTCCCCACGCCTGAAAATAGAGAAACTCTGGCGGGCATGGGTATATTTTTCCTATCCCCCTCTTCCCCCAGGCCCCTCTGGACCCCTTTTATTTTATTTTGTTCCCAACACCAAACAATATCCTCTCACAGAAAGAAAGAGAGAAAAGAGAAGAAAGAGGTAAGGAAGACATTGAAGCAGGGAAGGAAAGTTGATAGGAGGAACAGAAGTGTATAGAAGCAACATGAAACAATGTTAAAGAACAAATTTAAGACATCAGACATTGTATGTTTCCACAGAAACCTCAGCACCTTACATATTGACAAGATACTGAATCTAGTCCATTAATTTTTCCTAGACTTTCTTGTAATTTCTTATATACTATCACTGTATCTACAGGAGAACTTTCCCCACACCCAAAATATAGTTTCAGTACTGACCTAATTTGACTTCCTGTGACAGCATTGTATTGATTGACTACAGATCAGTAAAATTATTCCTAATTCAAGATTACCATATAATTTCTGGGAACAAATATTATTAAGTAAATGAATAAATACATAAAGTAAAGCATGTTGTTATCATATAATAGGTAAATTAGCCTAGAGACAGGATTCCTTCCCCCATATATCATTATATATTTTTGCATGTTATTTCTTCTAAATACCCAGCTGTTAATCTTCAAAGACATCCTTATATGGTGAGGCATTGAAAATATTTTCCAAAAGAGTTTTTAAACAAGAAATCTGGAAAGGAAGAGGTGCTTTTGGTGTTGTTTCATCTTTTGTTTTGACTTGTCATATTGCAAATGCAAGGAGGAAGAGGGGACAAGGTTAATGCAGAGCCAGGGAACCTCTGAGGTTGGTGTGGGAGACATAGAGCACAGAAAAGTTCATTTGGAGGAAACCAATAGGATGGATAGGAAAACTAATGAAGAACACAGACAGCAAGAGGAAGCAGAGGGTAAGAAACACCCCTGCTGGCAGGCAGCTGCAGAAAACATCTGTAGAAGATACATCTCCATCACCACCAGGAAGGAGGACCCCTGCCACAGAGGCATACAAAAGAAGCTTAACTACCTGTGGCATTTGGTTGAACTGCATGCACAATGCTCCCTGAACCAGCCTCTAATTACTTTATGACAACTCCAGTTCTGCTCTCCCAGTGGATAACATATGTCAAAGCAGCACTTAGTATTGATTGAAACATAAGGAAATCCTTTGATCCATCTCTCTTCCAGCCATGACATGCCTGTCTTATTTCACCCTGATTTGTCTGAAGGAATAGGGGCCAAAAAAAAAAAAAAAAAAAAAAAAAAAAAAAAAAAGAAAAAGAAAAGCATTTCCTCTCAAAGAGAGATAAGAAGCTGCTCTGATCCATTCATCATGTAACTGGTTTTGCTCACTTTTACTTCTAAGCTAAGAAAAATTCTGACAACATAGCCCTGTCAGACTGTCGTTCCATGCAACAGTAGGTAGGAAGAGATATCAACCGCTGGAAGAGTACAATGTCTTAAACTGGTAGTTCTCCTGGCTGGGCTGGCCACCTGGAAGACTGCACAAGCATTAGAGGAAGGCTGCGAAGAGGATCAGCCTCCACAGATTCTCCCTTGCACATTATATCATATACCCCTATGCTCCATATTATCCCATTCACAGCTCATTGAAGGTTAATGTAGCAGAAAGGAGACATGGGGAACTCAGAGTGAGAAATCTTGCAAATGGAAAGAAAATTCTTTATTCTGACAAGTAGAGTTCATAGTTTTGAAAAAAGAGAAAACTATAGTGAAGATTTCTAGACACACAGTACTCTGGCCATTTAACTCATTCAACCAACTGAATATCAGCCATCGTGGAGGGGGTGCATTTTCTGGGTCAATCACAGGCACATTTGTGAGGATGGACTGCTGTCCAGAGCCAGGGTCTCCAGGTCAATGATGAGCCAAATGCCATTGATGGTGCCACTCCCAGAGCTACTGCTTCTGAGTGCTGGTGCTTTTGAAGTGTGGCCAGCTGAAAGAAGCAAGCAACTGCACAAAATATAATGGAGCCCATAAGAGGCCAGAGCATAAAATGCACAGACACAATTACCTGATTGTTAGGCTTTCCATTCAATTTCAGAAGTCTACTTTATCTTGACAATGACTTGCTGAGCTGTATTGGAAAGTCGTTAAACTTTCTATGCTACTGAGTCTTTCAATTTATGAAATAAGTTAATAAAAGCAATTTGATAGAGAATAGTGTTCCACATAAGCAGGTGTCCTTGAAATCATTCACTTTAAGAGATCAAATGGATTAGCTTCCTATTGACAGCTTCACATGCTAGCACAGAAAATATCTATCTATGAAGGACAACAACCAGACGCCTAGGACATTCATAAATCCCAAATGTGTTGTTGGTTTGTATTTGAGACTTCCTCTCTATTCTTGCTCAGGAAAATTGGGATTTTTTTTTAATTAGGAAGGTTCAAAAGGTCCAACCTTTCAGATAAGCAAAATAGAACAGTTCTTTCTCTATTTACAAGAGATAAGTCATGAAAGAGAATCCAAAGTTACCAAGAAGCAAGCAAATAATTGAGGTATGAACCATTCGGTGGCTTGGTAAGTAAACTTACCTCAAAGCCTAAAGGCCTAAGTTTGATATTCTGAACTACATCATTGAAGGGGAAAGAAAATAGCCCTACATGTTATCCTCTGAACTTCACATTCAAGCTATGGCACATATATGCTCCCCTCATGTACAAACACACACACACACACACACACACACATACACACACACACACATTTGACTCAATGCTTAAACATCTGGGCAAGAAAAACTTCAGAAGAAAAAAAACAAATTGAGGAAAGTAGTAACCAATCTAGAAACACAGCCTCTGTGTTGCATGAAGAATATTTTAAGGAACACAAACTTTAAGTCTCACACACTTCCACTTTTCCTCCTCTGTAATCTCTGACCATCTTACTCATGAGGAAAATATCATGTGCTTTCTTTTGAACACTCCTTCTGAAAAGCTGTCTTCTTCACATTCACATAGAGCTTTTAGTGTCACACCCGTTCCAGGGATAACCAACTACTCAATGAATGGTTTGAGCTCCTCTTCAAAAGAGCGAAGACATATCTGGTAGTATACCTCTGCTCAAATACATCAAATGGGAAATCCATAAGCCCCACAGGACAAAACAACTTACTATGTTATCCCGTTAAATGGCCATGCAGTTAAACAGCTTTGTCAGTGCATATGATTATTCACATAGACTGGTGCCGCTCTCAGCTTTTTCTGATGGGTGAAAGTTAATAAAGAGACTTGTAACTAATCAAAGTGCTAAGAGGTTCAGTGCTCAGCCCCAACTTGGACATCTCTATCACACCATTTGAGATCCAGGAAACATCAGGAAGAGGGAGTAGAAGGACTCTAAGAGCTGGCAAATTGGGAAGTGCTGTGACATACTGCCTTTTGTATATGACTGCAGTCATGAAGGTTCTACAGATACATGCACAGACCTATCTACAGAAAGAAAGAAAGAAAGAAAGAAAGAAAGAAAGAAAGAAAGAAAGAAAGAAAGAAAGAAAGAGAGAGAGAAAGAAAGAAAGAGAACCAAAGGTAACAGGATAGTTGAGATTGCAGGGAAAACAGATCAGCACAGTCCAGTTGGGAAGTAGATATGGAAGGGTAATGGAGGATGACTACAATCAAATACATTGTATTCATGCATAAAGTTTTTAAAACTAGGAAAGTTAGTCCAAGGAAAAGCAATATCCTGTGACATAGATACTTGTATGAATGTTATCAGTCTGTTAGTCTGAGAGTTGAAGGTGATGTCTATTACTGGAAACAAAAGCCACTTCCTGGAACTGTGTTTGCTTATGACTGGAGTGGACATTCCCAGCCAATGCTGAATGAACAGAAGAGACTGACTTAGGGCCACCCTGTAAAAACACCTGGGTTTCTGCAATCGTTGGGTTTTTACTCATTCTGCTTCTCTGCCTGAGTTTTAATTTATGAGCCACCTGTGCTCTTGTAGCCTGTTGTTAAAATAAGCTATATAATTACTAGGTTTTGAATTTTTACATTTTCCCACCAAGCCCGCTGTTAATTATATTTGTCAAAATTGAATGCCTGCCCTTTGAAAGGTCATTTCTAAGGCTTAAGCCTGTTTGTGTTATTAAAGCAAATCTCACCAGCTCTTGGTGTTCAACCACAGCCACTCTTTCTTCTGCTCTGTGTAATAAATAAGGAAGCTAAAAGCCATTGTTTCTTTTTAGCTGTACAGATCAACCTTTAAACAAATCTATAGCTTATACTATGCCTTTTTCACATTTCCAAACAGCTAATATGACAGGAAAAGTCTAGAGAAGCAAGCTTTTTCAAGTTACCTTTTGAAAGATGATATTACTACATATAAAGTATCTTAGGAAGACAATAAATTTTTATAATTTGTTCAATGATTTTTTTCTTTCTGGTCATAATTTCAAATTTTAAAAATATTAAAGAGCTAAACAATCCTCTGTTTTTATTTGGCACAATGTATCAATATATCATGCAATAGAAAAATATAATCATATTAAGAAGACTTAATGACAGTCTAAAATACAGATATCTTGTCAAAATATGACATTTGAATAAAAACAATAAAATAAAAAGAGAAACTAAAAACTTGTATGCCACGAACCCCAGCCTCTGGCCAGCAGAGGTGGAGAAAAGATGGCACGTACACCAAGGCAGGATTCAAGCAGCTTCTGCTTCAGCTTCAGCTTTTTTTATTCTCCTGCAGCTTCCTTTATTCTCTCCTTTATTCTGGGGGATCGCCCAATTTATCCGCCTCCACCCTGTGCACTCATCTCTCATCACTCTTCATCATCCAATCAGCATTCAGCATGCTCTGTACATGAGCCATGCACGCAGACAGGGTGCACATTGATAGGCCAGTGACTCAATATCATGCTGTATGATGTCAGGCAGGCAGCGCATAATCATTCAGGTGCGCATGATCATTCAGGTGTGCAGGATCATTCAGGTGCGCGTGATCAGGTTCTTGGTAAACAAGCAGGGATCACAGGACTTGGCAATGAGCCAGGGTGCCGTCTTAGCTGCCACACAGCCGCACCTGCTTCCCACATATCCCCCTCTTTGTTTAATTAAAATGGCTCCGGGATCACATCTGTCTTAGGTTGTCCTCATTCATGTTACATCCTTACCCGTCATAGGCGTGGTGAACTCACTTTCACCATCCTGTTTTAGGTTGGTATGCACATGTGAAAGTCTTACCCATCATAGATTAATGATCCAGTCTACTGAGCCAAACATGGGGCAAATTACCTGACTCTATAGCTGCCACAGCTTGAATCAACAACTGTTTATCGGCCTGCACCTGTCTGCGCATGTATATCATCCACCACAGCATACCAACACATACAGCACACAGAAAAAATCCCCAGAAGTCCATCCCTCCCCAATCCTTGAAGAAGCTGAAAGTCCCCTGGAACATCTTGAAACACTGCTGAGCAGTGGCAATCTCCACACGGATGTTATTCAATGCAACAATGGATGCCTATAATTCTTTCATCCAAATTCGTGGGACAAATCAGCTGCACGAGAAAAATTCTGATACTGCACAGAGGTTACACAAATTCCTGACATATGGGTTACACATGACACAAAGACTAATTGCTCCAGAATATCTATCTGCTCTTAGAGAAAAGCCACTCTCTGATTTACTAATCAGATTCCAGTTTTCAGCTGAGAGTTGCAGGTTGGCCATTAATAGCATTTACAGCAGCCTGTTCAATAGCATACTATAGGTAAGCAGCCTTCCAATTTTAGTAACGTCCTCCAGATAACACTGCCTTACACAGATTTTGCCAATCGAAAGGAGTCATACCGAATTTCTGTACTCCCTCCACCTGAGTCACAGTGAAGGCAGCTTGGGGGCCATAGGTAGCTACTGACTCTTTAAGTTTCTGAATTGTTTTCCAATCTAATGGCTCGTGATATCATTGCTCTTGCTGTTCTTGAAACACTGGGAAGGCACCAACTTCGCAAGGCAGATTTTGCCATACCGAAGCATAGTAGCTGCGCTTTCCTTCACTTCCTCTTTCCCCATTATAGGGAGGAGCTAAGGGCAAGGGAGGTGCAGAGGGTTCAAGCAGGTGGCCTTCCTCGCCTAAAACTCAACTTAGATATCATGCTAGTCACTTCATCTCCACCGCCAGATGATTCATCTGAACTTCCCTCCTCACTCTCTTATTCTTTAGCTTCTTTTCTTTTTGGCTGGCTTCTTGTCTGCCTTTTTCTGCTTCTGCTGCATGAGCCTTTACGACACTGTGGACATAATTTTGGATGTCTCATGGGAGCTGCAGTAGTTGGTCGCGGGCAATTGGGACAATCTCTTTTAAAATGCCCAGCCTGGCCACAGGCAAGATTTAACTAAATTCCAAATTGCTAACAGCTGCACCAACACTGCTCTTACTTTCATATTTGAAACAATCTCTTCCTGCTCTCTTCAATTTTAAGTTTGTCCCTGTGCCAGGAACCTAACTCCATCTAGTAACACTGGGATCTTAACTTCACCCCTGTACTGGGAGCCTAACTCTGTCCCTATACTGGGAGCCTAACTTAGTCCCTCTACCGGGAACCTAACTTTGTCCCAATACTGGGAACCTATTCCTAGCACTAGATTACTCTTCCTTACCACGGAACTCACCTGTAGCTCCTTTTTCTCTTACCAGCTGCTCCTGGAGAAAAGTTCCCCTTATGGGCCATCAGATGCCACTTTCTGAGTTCCCCCATATGGGCCAGCAGATGCTGTGATTCCCAGCCTCTGGCCAGCAGAGGTGAAGCAAAGATGACACATACACCAAGGCAGGATTCAAGCAGCTTCTGCTTCTGCTTCAGTTTTTTTTTTATTCTCCTGCAGCTTCCTTTATTCTCTCCTTTATTCTGGGGGATGGCCCAATTCATCTGCCTCCACCCTCTGCACTCATCTCTCATCACTCTTCATCATCCAATCAGCATTCAGCATGCTCTGTACACAAGCCATGCACGCAGACAGGGTGCACGTTGATAGGCCAGTGACTCAAAATCATGCTGTATAATGCTTCACGTCAGGCGGACAGCGCATGATCATTCAGGTGCACATGATCATTCAGGTGCACATGACCATTAAGGTGCACATGATCAGGTTCTTGGTAAACAAGCAGGGATCACAGGGCTTGGCAATGAGCCACAGTGCCATCTTGGCTTTCACACGGCTGCACCAGCTTCCCACACTTGTAAAGTTAAAAAAATTCCCTTTTAACAGGACCAGCTATTAGTTATAACAGATGTAGAATGAATTTGATCGTAGGTTTCTGGAGGGCAACTATAGAAAGAGAAGGTATCATTTCTTAACTTAGATATATCATTACATTCCCCATGATAGTGCTCAGTTCACAGTGGTGGGTGGATGGTCATAGAACTAAATATCAGAATAGACATTTAGCATTAATAGCTATGATCTAATGGAATCAAGTACCATATGTTGAAGAAGTGAAAAAAGAACCCAGCGGGACTCACTGATGCCAGCATCAAAACACAGCAAAATGACAACAAGAAAACCCCCTCCAATTTAGTGAACAAGCAGTAAAGTATCCAAGTCAACATTTAGGTCAGCAATCATAGCCAAAGACATGTGCATGCTAAAGACATTGTTACAGATACCAAAGCAGAACTCTCTTATGAGGACTGTCCAGTGTCGAATTAGGAGTTGTTTTCCGTAGTTGCTACAGTTTTCCCATGACTTTCCTGTGAATATATAAAACAAACATCTAGTCAACCTAGACAGAGTACAAACAATATCCCAAAGAAGCAAGTCCACCCAAACCTAGATTGGGGAGCCAATTTGTATACTGGATTATTTACAGGAGTCTAGGTAAGAGGTCATTTACTGAAGCAAGAGTGACTCAAAGACAGTTCCATCACTGAAGAAGTCCATCTCAGCATTAGTGAGGATCCAGGAAAGCAATGCGCCTGGAACTCTCTGCACAATTTGTAGGCAGCATAACTAGTGGAGGGACACTGTGAACCATATAGTTTGGGACTCTACAAGGACTTCGCATGTTTCATAAACTTGTTAGGCTTCTAAGTTTTGTTGGCTTCCTAGCCTGTTAGTTTACCCGTTTCCTTGCTCTTACTCTCAAGAGGAAGTTTCACTTAAGATGAAATAAAGATGTTGTAAGAGACCCATCGGGGTTTGCAGGTTCATAGGAGGAACAACAATATGAACTAACCAGTACCCCCATAGCTCCTGGGGACTAAACCACCAGCCAAAGAGTATACATGGCTCCAGTTGCATATGTAGCAGAGGATGGCCTAGACGGTCATTAATGCGGTGAGGAGCCCTTGGTTCTGTGAAGGCTCTATGCCCTAGTGTAGGGGACTTCCAGGGCTAGGAAGCAGGAGTGAATGGGTTGGGGAGCAGGGGCAGTGAGGGGATAGGGAGTTTTCTGAAGGGAAACCAGGAAAGGGAGTAACATTTGAAATGTAAATAAAGAAAATATCTAATAAAAAAGGGGGTTAAGAGAGCAATCTCAAGAAGAGCGAGTTCTCACCACAAAGGGTATGTATCTGCCCCAAAGGGACAGAATGCAAGGATAAATAACAAAAATAGGAGATAGAGGAAGCATGAAAGATGAGAGGGATAGATACACCCTTAGCCAGACTAACTAAAGGGCATGGGGACAGTATCCTAATTAACAAAATCAGAAATGAAAAAGGAGACATAACAACAGCAACTGAGGAAATCAAAAACAACATCAGTTCCTACTAACAAAAGGCTATACTCAACAAAACTGGAAAACCTGGATGAAATGGACAATTTCCTAGACAGATGCCAGGTACCAAAGTTAAATCAGATTAATGCTTAAACAGTCCCATATCCCCTAAGAAATAGAAGCAGTCATTAATAGTCTCCAAACCAAAATAAAGCCCAGGATCAGATGGGTTTAGTGCAGAATTCTATCAGACCTTCAAAGAAGACCTAATTCCAATTCTCCTCAGACTATCCCACAGAATAGAAACAGAAGGTACTCTACCCAATTCATTCTATGAAGCCACAATTACTCTGATACCTAAACCACATAAAGACCCAACAAAGAAGGAGAACTTCAGAACAATTTCCCTTATAAATATTGATGCAAAAATACTCAAAATTCTCTCAAACAGAATCCAAGAACACATCAAAACAATCATCCATCATGATCAAGTAGGCTTCATCCCAGGGATGCTGGGATGGTTGAATATATGGAAATCCATCAATGTAATCCACTATATAAACAAACTCAAAGACAAAAACCACATGATCATCTCTTTAGATGCTGAGAATGTATTTGACAAAATCCAACACTTGTTCATGATAAAAAGTCCTGAAAAGATCAGGAATTCAAGGCCCATACCTAGACATAATAAAAGCAATATACAGAAAACCAGTAGCCAACATCAAACTAAATGGAGAGAAACTTGAAGCAATCCCACTAAAATCAGGGGGTAAACAAGGCTGCTCACTTTCTCCCTACCTATTCAATATAGTACTTGAAGTCATAACCAGAACAATTAGACAACAAAAGAAGTTCAAGGGGATATAAATTGGAAAGGAAGAAGTAAAAATTTCACTATTTGCAGATGATATAATAAGTGACCCTAAAAATTCCACCAGAGAACTCCTAAACCTGATAAACAGCTTCAGTGCAGTAGCTAGATATAAAACTAGCTCAAACAAATCAGTGGCATTTCTCTACACAAAGGATAAACAGGCTAAGAAAGAAATTAGGGAAACAAGAACTTTCAAAATAGTCACAAATAATATAAAATTCCTTGGTGTAACTCTAGCTAAGGAAGTGAAAGATCTGTATGATAAGAAATTCAAGTCTCTAAAGAAAGAAATCAAAGAAGATCTTAGAAGATTGAAAGATCTCCCATGCACATAGATTGGTGTAGGACCCCCTCTCGGGGACCCCCCTCAGGTCATGGGAGTCAGGGTGTCCCAAAGAAGTATGAGAGACCCTCTTGTTGCAAAAGCATGAGGCAGTTTAATGGCAGAGCTCTGGGCCGATAATTATCTCACACAGGAGACAGAGGAATCGACCACGAGGCTCAAAAACTAGGGGTTTTTATAGGGGTTGGGAGAAGTTGTCGCAGATGCACACAATTGGTTCATTTAAACAACCATATAGTTACAGGTCAGTAGGATAGTACATATAAATTGAAGTATCAGCAATTCTGGAGGGTCTGGGATAGTGGCTTGTGACTGGGTCAGCATGACCCTGGCCACCAGATGGCCAATGAATCAGTCAAAATAGCTCAGACCAGTATCCACAGAGCTCAGTGTCTCTAGCTGCATATGTAGCAGAAGATAGCCTAGTTGGCCATCATTGGGAGGAGAGGCCCTTCGTCTTGCAAAGATTATATGCCCTAGTACAGAGGAATGCCAGGCGGGAGTGGGTGGGTTGAGGATCAGGGCAGGGGGGGAGGAGGGTACAGGGGACTTTAGGGATAGCATTTGAAATGTAAATGAAGAAATTATCTAATAAAGAAAATGAAAGATGAGAGGGAACAAGAAAGAGGGCACAGGAATATTTGTTCCTGAGTGGGACAAAGGACTGCCTATGGATGGAGAGGAGACAGATGTGGCCCACAGGAAAATATGGCCACGTTTATAAAGGTAAAAGAGGAAATCCCATGTTAGGAGGAGGTACTTAATTTAAATTGTGGATGTTAATTAGGTGAGCCAAGGTGGCTTTTTGATTCCTAGACTTCTATAAATTGATTGGTAGACTCTGATAGCCTCAGGAGGAGGAAGTTATTAAAGAAGGGAATAGACCCCTGACACTAGCTTTAGGACTGAATTCTAATGGTTTTTAGCAAGGCAGAGGGAATCAGAGGGAAGGGCAGGGCCTGCCAGAGCCATCTGTTCAAGTGTCAAGTGTTGTTGACCACTGCCCACTGTCAACAACAATACTCTTATAAAACTACAACTAAAAATAATTATAGTACTTGTTTTGATACCTTAGACACTGCAAATATGAATGTGTGTTCTTTCTTACAGTAATATTGAAAAGGTGAAGTCTAAAGGCTAGATATAGGAACCAACATTCAAATTTCTTTGCACAACTAGAGGACTAATGCTTTACTAAATGAGCAGTGTCCCATTTCCATTGTCTTCATTTTTTATGAGTTGGCTATGGTAGCGAAAGTGTGAGGATGAAAACAGAAAAACTACCCACTCGAAGTTACGCTTGCAACGATACACTATTGCTCCCAGGAAACATTGCTTAGCAACTTAAGATCTCTGTTTCCTTGGTTTCAGAACAGTAATTACATAGATCTTGGAGATGATTATAGGCATTTACTGGGTAAGAAATCTTATCTGTCCATAAAGGACAATTTAACAGTTGTGTAAAGTCTAACATCAGAAGCACTTCTTTCTCAAGAGTGAAGTTCTATGGGTTATTTTCTTAATTTTCCTAGTGATTTGGACAGTGGTAGCTAAAGGAAGCTTCGTTTTCATTGTCACTATCACTGAAACTCTGTATTATTTATTGCTGATGCCAAGAAGGGCTTGCTGACAGGAGCCTGTTATTGCTGTCCCCTGAGAGACTCTTATAGCACTTGACCAATAGAGATGCAGATATTCACAGACAACCTTTGGACCTAGCATATTGAACCCAACAGAAGAGTTAGGGGAAGAACTGAAGGAGTTGTAGGGGATTACAACCCCATAAAGAGGAACAACAATATCAACTAATAGGACACCCCAGAACTCCCAGAGACTAAATTGCCAACCAAAAAGTACACATGGAAGGACTCATGGCTCCAGATACATGTATAGCCGACGACTGCTTTATCAGGCATCAATGGGAGGGGAGACCCTTGGTCCTATGGTAGTTTGATACACAGCATAAGGGGATTCTAGAGTGGTGAGTTGGGAATGGGGGGAGCACCCTCATAGAGGCAAAGGCGTGGGGGGATGGGATGTGGGGTTTGCTGAGGGGAAACCGGAAAGAGGGACAACATTTGATATGTAAATAAAATAACCAATAAAAAAAATAAAAAGAATTAAAACTCTTAGAATCTCAATTCCTTGGCCTGGAAATAATTACTATAGAAGAAGATGAATGGAAAGTAAGCCCACTTGTGGTCAGCAAATGTATACAATCCCAAAGAAGATCCAGCTGCCACAATATATATTTTCTGCAAATCAACATACTTGAGACTACAGAAATTGACACTGTCTCATAAAAAGATTACATGCAAAGGGCAGTGTAAGATCAAGTTCTTCAAAATCCCAACATGATGGAGAGGAACTGCTACTGTCACCCCTATTGAAGGAGCAGATGATGGCTACCAGGGGAGAGAGAATCACTGTCCTTTGGAGATGGGGACACTGGCAGGTTAATCATTATGCTGCTACTGTTAGAGCACAGTTGATCTTGAGTTCAGATCAACTATGCAACCGCTTTAAAACATACTTTATTTTTTTTCTTAGTAATTCATCAGATGCCTACCCAAACTACATAAACTGATGGGTAGTGAGCAACTCAGCCCAGAATTCTGAAGTTCAGACAAAATCTCTATCCCAGAACTGTCAGCAAATGTATGGGAGATGAATGTAAATGGATAGAAATGAGGTGCCATGGCCAAAAAGTTCATGGTGACATAATAACCCGAATCCAACAAAAGAAAAAAAAGAAGGTTTACTGTGTCTGAGTCTTCCGTTATCATGTGCTTATAGATAATACAGTTCTTTATTTCTAATTAGTAATTTTTATGTTATTCAAATGGGGCAAGAGTTTATACAATTGTATCAACATCACTGGGTGATACACGTCCGGTAAAGTACAATGAATCTTCTAAGATGCACTTTACCTCTGATCATTATTTTCAGTAGTCAATAATTCAATATAATGTTCATTTTAAATGCTATGGAGATAAATAATTTTTTCTTAATAATTAGATACATTCTTTGAAAAATATTAAGTCCCTCTACAAAAAAAGAAGTAAAGAAAACTCTGAGCCATCTAGTAAGATGCTAACCAAGAAGATGAATAGCTAGTATATCTTGGTGCCTAGAAGGGTAAAAATGGCATACGATAGAATGCTTTCAACTGTGTTCTGGAGCTATCTTTACTCTACTAACTACCAACTGCACACCTATGCCTATTCATGCAGCTGCAGAGTATCTTCTAATATCTACTTGCTCAGAATTTTGCCTCCTCAGACTTCGGCGTGGGAAGACACTCAATCTAATTTTTTCTTCTAGCAATTTTCAGTCTTGTTACTCTTAACCATAATTTCTCAATCCTCAATCCAAATTTCTAATAGAGAGTCTATCTCAGACTTCAAATATTTGCTGCCATCTTGTATTTCCTTGGTCCTAGCAGTTGAATAGTCTTGAGTCCCACCTGTCAATGGTTTTAGACAAAATACCGAGTTGAGAAAAATATGATGATGATGATGATGATGATGATGATGATGATGATGATGATGATGATGATTGTTATTATTGCAGGACTGACTTCATAAAAAAGCAATTGGTGGCTCAAGGAATGTCTCAGAAGTTAAGAAGACTTCCTGCTCTTACAGCACCCCACATGATGGCCTTCAGCTTTCTGTGACCCCACTTCCGTGGGATCCTGCATCCTGTTCTGGCCACTACCAGCACTGCCTATATCTGGTCCGCAAACCTACAAATAGGCAAATGCTCATAAACATAAAATAAAAACAAATCACATCTAAAGAATAAGTAAATTATATTTGACATATAACTTTGAGGAGAACAAAACTGTCTGTATTTTATGTAATTTAACAACAAAAAGAGATTTATGGCTTAGTATCAAAGAATAGCTGTGTCTACATCCACTAGGAAAACACACTGATTTGATCCAAACAATAGCCAGCCTTAGTGATACTTAAGTGTATCATGTTAAACCGTAATTTAAGAAGCAATTTATACATTTTATATGTTAATGACTTCTAACATGTTTTACTTCTTAAACAGAAGACACTTACCTTTCTGAAGCTACAGCAACATAGGATCACTCTATCATGATATTCAAGTAACCAGAGAAATTAAGTTGTCAAGAAACAGAACTGATGTACTGTATGAATTTCACAAAACACTTCATTTTCATTTCATTTTGAAAGAGTGGTTGAGGGTAACAAAAATAAATCAACTTCTTAGCTATGTAAAAATCAATTTTTAACAAGCCCAAAATGCTCTGGTTTGAAACTGTCAGCTGAAGAATTCTGTGTCAGAATTTTTAACTTGGATTTAATTATGCTCAAATTTTCCACCCATACTGATTCTAGGTCCTCTAAAAATTTCCTAATCATGAGTACAAAAAAAATTGACTTCTAGGCAAGATAATATACTCTTTAAAATATTTCAGCTTCAGATAAGTCTATTTGGATGGGGTGTTTAATTTAAAACATTTTGCACAAAGGGTTGTTAAACACCTACAGAGTAAAGAAGAGGAGATCAAAACCTTCTTGAGCATTTCTGCTGCTTCCATTTCTTAGTCCAGCACCAAAGCTCATCACTTGGATCACTGCTTTTCCTTCATACTGAGTTTAGACACACCTGTTGGATGCTGAGTTCTATGTACATGTTTTACAAGGAGCTTCCATTTTCTTTTACACATATTTGTTCTGCATAGATAATTGACTCATAGAGCCTAAAGAGGGATGCAGTTGGTGCTGGTTCAGCTGATGGTCAACATGTAGAAGAATGCAAATTGATCCATTCTTATCTCCCTGTACAAAATTCAAGCCCAAGTGGATCAAGAACTTCCACATAAAACTAGATACTAATAGAAAAGAAAGTGGGGAGGAGCCTTAAACACATGGGCACAGAGGAAAATTTCCTGATCAGAACACCAAAGGCTTATGCTCTAATATCAAGAATTGAGAAATGGGACCTCATAAAATTGCAAAGCTTCTGTAAGGCAAAGAACACTGTCAATAGGACAAAATGGCAACCAACAGATTAGGAAAAGATCTTTACCAATCCTAGATTCAATAGAGGGCTAATATCCTATATATACAAAGAACACTAGAAGTTAAACTCCAGAGGGCCAAATAACCCTATTTAAAAATGAGGTACAGAGCTAAACAAAGAATTCTCAACTGAGGAATACAGAATTGCTGAGAAACACCTAAAGAAATGTTCCACATCCTTAGTCCTTAGGGAAATGCAAATCAAAACAACCCTGAGATTCTACCTCACACTGGCTAGAATGGCTAATATCAAAACTCAAGCGTCAGCAGAAGTTAGCAAGGATATGGAGAAAGAGGAACACTCCTCCATTGTAGGTGAGATTGCAAACTGGTACAACCATTCTAGAAATCAGTCTGGTGGTTCCTCAGAAAACTGGACATAGTATTACCTAAGGACCCAGCTATAACACTCCTGGGCATATACTCAAATATTCTCCAATGTATAACAAGCACACATGCTCCACTATGTTCACAGCAGCATTATTTATAACAGCCAGAAGCTGGAAAGAAGCCAGATGTCCCTCAATANAGGAATGGATACAGAAAATATGGTACATTTACAAAATGGAGTACTCCTCAACTCTTAAAAACTAGATGGAACTGGAAAATATCATCCTGAGTGAGTTAACCCAATCACAAAGGAACACACATGGTATATACTCATTGATAAGTGGATATTAACCTAAAAGCTCAGAATACCCAAGATAAAACTCACAGACCAAATGAAGCTCAAGAAGAAGGAAGACCAAAGTATGGATACTTTGGCCTTTCTTAGAAGGGGTAACAAAATATCCATCGGAGGACATACAAAGTGCGGAGCAGAGACTGAAAAAGAGGCCATCCAGAGACTGCCCTACCTGGGGATCCATCACATATAAAGTTACCAAAACCAGACACTATTGTGGATGCCAAAAAGTGTTTGCTGACAGGAGCCTGATATAGTTGTCTCCTGAGAGGCTTTGCCAGAGTCTGACAAATACAGAGGTGCATGCTTGCAGCCAACCATTAGACTGAGCCACGGGTCCCCAATGGAGGGGTTAGAGAAAGGACTGAAGGAGCTGAAGGTGTTTGCAACCCCATAGGAAGAACAACAATATCAAACAACCAGACCCCCCCACTCTCCAGAGCTCTCAGGGCCTACACCACCAACCAAGGAGTACACATGGAGGGATCCATGGCTCCAGATGCATATGGAGCAGAGGATGACCTTGTTGAGGGAAGCTGTAGAGGGTGGGTGGGTGGAAAGAACACCCTCATAGAAGCAGGGGGGAGGGGCATAGGATCGTGGTTCTTTGGAGGGTGAACCAGTAAAGGGGATAACATTTGAAATGTAAATAAGGAAATATCTAATAAAAGATTTCAAAAAATAAAAAGAGATACTCAGAAATCAAAAAGAAATATCAAAACTATTTTGTCTTGTGGCCTAGGAAACAACCCTAGGCATCCTCAGGTAAAGGACAATGTACTTGTCTGGGTTGTTATTGATACTTATTGAATATCTCTGTAATGGCAATATAAACATCACTATATACAGTTTATAATATCTTTACTAGTTTTGTGAGATCCTTTTATCGAAAACTAGAAATATTCCATGGGTGGCATAGTCAGTCCCACTATCAGGATTCATGTGTATATTGTAGTAGTTATGATTTATTTGAAAATTTCATATTGAGGGAGAAATAAAATCATATTCCACATTTACAATAAAAAATCATGAAGTTTCACAGAAAAATCCAGAACTTTTATTTCCTTTTTTTTTTTTAAATCATACTGTGGTTTAATCTTGAAATGGGACAATCAATAAGAGCTGACTAGTTGCTTCTTTAGACCAAGTCCACTCTCTTCAGGTACCCTATCATATTCAGTATTCCCTAATGTTTACTCCAAAATGTTAAACACTCAGGCTTGTGTTTCCGTGACACTGCAATCTGACCTAATCATCAATATCAATTAACCATACATTAATTCAACTCCTTGGTGACATCTATTATGTTTAGCAGCATCCATTAGGAATGTTCACAGCAAATAAAATTAACACCTAACTGGAATTAATTTGAGCTGGGCAGTTATGTGTTATCTTTTATGTCAAGAAGTTTCAAACTCAAGGTTCACGGTTAGCCTCATTGAATACCTCATCAGTTCATCATTGCCCAAGTCTCCTGCTTAGCCACAACTCCTTCTAGTACTTTGTCCCATTACTTAAATTGTATAGCATCAACTTGTACAGGTGTCAGAAAACCCAACCAAGTTCAGAGGGAAGAGAGGATCGTATCTTCCATGTCTCCTGTTATCAGTGACAATATTTCCTCAAATGTTCCAAGTCAAATTCCTGCCACAGCTCATGTTCAGGTCAGGGAGGACCAGACTGCAGAAAAAAACATCACATATTCTTTAGTCTAGGGTTCTCCAGCAAAGTAGAAAATCAACAAGGTATGTGTCTGTATTTTACAAAGAAAGAAATATAGTTTAAGGAACAGTTTATGGGATCAAGGTATTTGCCAAATTCAAAGTCTAGTTGGAGAATGCTAGAGACTAAAGAAGAGCCAGTGCTATTATTGTTCAAGTACCAAAATTATCTAGCAGCAGGAGGATCCTTGCAGAGGTCAGTCCTCTGGTCTACCCAGGTCTTCAACTAAATTGGAAAGCTCCACCTTTGGTGATAATGTGCTAAATACAAATTTCAGACCTTGAAATGTTGAACTCACCCAAAACACTCTCAGAAAAAAAACAATCTAACATAATCTCTCATCAAATCTGGACATTATGGGCCATACCTCCAAACACATAAATTAAAAAATTTGTATGCTTTAGAAAACTCACAGTGAAGAAATAAAAAGTGGGAACAGACAAAAAGCTACTTCCAATTAAAAGTGACCTGTTCTGAGAGACACACTTGTTCATTGTATGTCTTGAATCCTCAGGTAAAAGGGGAGTAATCAATTTGAAAATAAATGCATATTCTTAAACATACAAATGGATAAAATGAATTGTGAAATGAGTCTCCTCATTAGCCATGTGACCACCTCAGACACCAATGTGACTTCAAACACAGATGTTTGAATCTTCTTCGTAAACAAAGGTTGACTCATTATCTACCACGTAAAATTATAATAACATAATAACAATGTAAGTGTCTCATGTGTCTCCTGTCTTACTTAGGGTTTGACTGCTGTGAACAGACACCATGACCAAGGCAACTCTTATAAGGTCATCATTTAATAGGGGCTGGCTTACATGTTCAGAGGTTCAGTCTACTACCATCAGAGTGGAAGCATGGCCACATCCAGGCAGGCATGGTGCAGGAGCTGAGAGTTCAATATCTTTGTTTTGAAGGCAAAAGGGAGACTAGCTTTCAGTCAGCTAGGAGGAGAATCTCAAAGCCCCCCATCCCATGGTAATTTACTTCCTCCAACAAGGCCACACCTCCAAATAGTGCCACTCCCTGGGCCAAGCATAGTCAAACCACCACACACCCCAAAACTTCCCCAACATTTGCTGTCATTTGTTTTTGAGTAGCCATTGTGACTGTAGTAATATATTAACTAATGTGTGTGGCCCAGTCTTAGAAAGATAAGTACCATAGGTTTTCTTCCATAAGTGGATCCTGATATTTATTGTTTGTACATATGCAAATAAGTGCTTGTAAGAGTGGATACTAAGCATGACATTTGATGCAAGACTGTGAGATGTGAACATGAGATGTTGGGAAAGGGATGGGAGGGAGCAATATGGCACATGTGACATGGACAGGGACATGAGGCTACTGGGATGAGAGGCCCCAGAAGAGCAAGGGGTGTAGGGAAGAAGCAGAAGAGAAACAAACAAACAAACAAACAAACAAAAACAAAAATAAGTTCTGTTTGAAAATGGCATGAAGACTAGCTCATAATTCAATGGAGCTTTAAATTATTATTTATATTTCTTTAAAGAAAAGACTGAAAGTAAGTCACTCTTGAAACTGGATTCCAGGAGAAAAAAAAAAAAAAAAGTAGCTGCCATTGGAGATAGGCAAACTGTGGTGGTAGTTCCGTGATCTAATGTTTCTTTGTTTTCTGTAAACTCTAACCTCGAATACAGTCAAGATTTGTAACAGCTTCCACCTGTACTCCTGCTATCACCACTACTAGTCCCACCACTACACCACCATCACCACTTCTTCTGAGAGTTCTAACCACAGAAGAATTCTGTTATCCTCTCCCCTTGGTCACTAGGAAGCTAAAGCCTCACTTGAGCTAAGCTTGGTGACACACGCCTTTCATTTCAGCACTCAGGAGACAGATATTTTGAAATAGAAGTAGAAGAATCTTTTGAGTCCAAAGCCCACCTGGTCTACAAAACTGTTCCAGGATAGCCAGAGATACACAGTAAGACAGTCTTAAAACAGCCAACTAAAACCAAAACCAAAACAAACCCCCCCAAGTCCAAATTGCCTATACACCTGCAGTGAAAATATTAACCTGTTCAATCTTCCTAATTATTAGATGTTTGCTATTATCATTGACTTATATCATCTATCTATTTTTAAACCTGTCACTATAAATTTTATAAACACTTTAGGGATTTAGACCCGGAGTTGATGACTAAGGAGATTATTTTTAGAAACAGAGTGATGCCTCTTTGGAATGCAGAAAATCCCAAAATCTTTTAGCTTCTCCAATTTTCTGTTTGATTTTCAGATATCCCAGAGATGAAAACAGGCACCTACCCTTTACCTTGATGCCACTACTTATTTCTCTAATTGTAGAATAAGCCTTTTAGCTCATTTTCTATACAAAGAGAGAACAAATTTTATTTAATCCAAAGAAATCCCCCTTTTCAGGTAACTTGTAAACGCAACCTCCTAACACCTACACAAAGTAACTTTATGTGTGAAGTACAATCCCATCAGAAATGGAATTAGGAGAAAAAAAAAAGTGTTTCAGCTGGTAATATGCATCCTGTAAATAGGTTCATGATTCAAAGCAGTTCAAGAAAAATGGCACTGTTTAGGAAAACATTGCTTCAAACTGTTTTCTATAATATGCAAAGCATTTTAGAATATTTTCCTAAATTTTTGTAAACATTAGTATATGATTTCAAAAAGCATCTATGCATTAACTTCTTGAAGAATATTCTTAATGCATGTTCTCTATTTTTTTCCTAATCAACAGGAATAAGATACAAGGTAATTAATATATTTGCAGTTCCATATAATTTTTCTGTCAGGTCCTTTCATCGGTTTCTGTTTTCTGGTGAGTAATTTCATGCAATGAGAAAATGAGCAAAAAAAAAAAAAAAAAAAAAAAAAAAAAAAAAAAAAAAAAAAAAAAAGATATGAATTTGCTTTACATTTTTCACACCTTTCTAAAACATTTCTAAAATGCACTATTACTTTTCTGGTATTAACTCATTTGTAGTGTATACATGTGATGTGGTGTGTGTGTGTGTGTGTGTGTGTGTGTGTGTGTGTGTGTTTTGCAGGCATGCATGTGCAGTATGCTTTTGAATGCCAGAGCTCAAAGCCAGGCGAATTCCTCCACATCTTAGCATCTTAGTTTTTTGAGACATCATCTCTCTATCTCCCTGAATCATGCATGAGTCAGCAGGTCTGGCTAGTCAGCAGACTCCTGGGGTTTTCCTGACTTGGGCTTACAGCACAGGGGCAACAGGCATTTGATGGAATGCAAAGCTTATCACAAGGTCCTGGGAATAAAACTTAGGTCCTCATGCTTGCCCCACCCCCACCCCACCCCCACCCCACCCCCGAGCAACTTTCTCAGCCCTGCTTGCTTTTACTGCTTTTAGGTGATACTCCTTGGCAGTCAGTGGTATAGGCATGATTGATACTGGTGATTACACTTTTCTCTGAAACTACTAAATTATTCAGTTGTATGGATTGTTTTGTCGCTCTTTACAAGCAAGGAGACTGAAAAGAATTAAACTCTTCTTGTCTTGGTAAATGACAATAACTTAGTGGTCAACAGCCCAGTTCCACATTGTGATATCTCTTCAGTATGGACTAAACACCCTGATTTATATAGGGCAGGCCTAGTCCAACATTCCGCAAGATGCATGGACTAGACTTTACAGTATTGTTGGAATTTTTTAAAGGGAAGGATTATGAGCATCCTAAATCCAGGTGTCTTTTAAGGAGGAAAAAGGACAGCATCAGGCATCCTCTGAAGGCCAGAGCCAGCGTAGATAAAGGAGGGGTAGTTCACACTGAACCAGATATCCCTGCTTGGGAGTTAATCTTGCTGACTGCACTTCACACGGGACTATTTGTCGGCAGATTACTTTCTGTTCATTATAACCCTCATACTCAGGAAGAAGGGAATTGGCCACACCAGTGATATGAATGCATTGTAGGCACGACCCTCCCTTTTCATGATTAATTCTACTAGTGGTACAAATTTGCATGAATGAATGTCAGTGTGTTTTCTGCCCTGAACATTTCCTGCTGGCTTCAGTTCAGCCCTGCTGACATTTATTACAAATAATAGCTAAATATTCCTGATTTACTAGCTGCAGTGGCCCCACATCTGAAGGTGATGTCTGTAATAAAAGCAGACAGGACGAGCTTATAACAAATACTAATCAGATTGTGTTTGCCCATGTAATGGATAAGCCTCGCACACACAGCCACAAAAAAATAAATAAATAAATAAATGTGCCGGGTGACTCTCTAAATACAGCTGCGAGAAGTCACAGTTCAGGAGCAATATGGTTGCTTTATATCCTTTTTATGGCTTCTCTTCCTCCATCTCCTTTAAGTAACCAAGGGCTCCGTGTACAATCAAGATTGAATATTATCCCCCTTGTTATCAGGGAAAAATAGGGCACTAAACACAGAATACTAGCTGTGCCCCTTTATTCATCTCTTGTTGCTCCTTCTAAACAAAGGGCATTGTCCCCTGATAAATTCCATTTTCTGCCTCTTATTCAAAGGTAGTTTACACACAAGCTCCAGCGATTCTCACACAATGAAGTGACTGACAAAGACACAAATAACTTTCAAAGTTCTTTCAACCCGTGGACCCAGATGTCCCTTCTGAAAGATATAAACTAGCCCTCCACACCTCTTACAATTGATAAAGGAGACTGTAAAACCCGGATCACAAAAAAAGAAGACACACAGTGCCTACTAAAGGCAAGCTTAAAAGCCAATGGGAATAAAAGGTGCTTTTCTCTTTATCCTATCCAAACTTCACAAGCCTGGACATGAAAACTGAAGGTCAAATTAGCATTGTCTTCACCTTGACATTTAAACATGTAGGAATCTCACTTGCGTGGCATTAATTGTGATGATCTTTATGAAAATACAACTTTTCCTATGTTCCCGGTTTTTTCCACTTATCTTTCTGGAATAAATTGTGCAGAAAATTGTACTTAGAGGTGATTGTAGCCACTAGGATTTTCATGTACACTCTACTGAAATGCATTGTCTGAAAGGCTTTAATTTCTGTGTATATAATTTATCTGTAGCAATGGCTACAGACATCTCCATCCATGGCATTTAAAGATCTTTCACAATACCAACTCAGTCAACTCTCACTTGAAGTCTGAATATTCTGGCCTTAGGTAGAGACTGGAAGTAGAGAAATTGTGTGTGTGTGTGTGTGTGTGTGTTATATAATATATATATATATATATATATATATATATATATATATATATATATATATATATGCTTGTGTGTGTGTGTGTGTGTCCTTTGAAATTTTCATTATTGAATGCAATGTCTTTTGATCATGTCCACATACCTCAGCTCTCTCACTCAAACTGACCCTGGGAACCCCTTCCAACACAAGTCTTAATTTCATATCCTTTTCTTTCTTTCTTGTATGACCACTGTCATGTTCCATTATCCTGAGTCACCTGAGATGTCATATTTTTTTTTAACCACCTTCACTTCCTTCTTCTTCTCACAAATTAATGAGGCCAAAGAACAGAGAATATAAATTGTAGACCAGCTAGTTCTTCGAAAACTCTGCCTTGTGCCTCTGCTAGCATAATCTAAGCAGCTAGACATAACTGCTTGTATAACTAGAAATGGGTGCTTCCAGGAAAAGCAACAAGAAAAGTTCTGTCACCTTATATTCAGAGAGAAGTTTGAACTGTTGACAGGGTCTTCCATTCAAAATTTGTATCTTCATTATTATTTTCAAAAGAGGTAGAAAGTTAGGTAAAAGATACGAACGTGAACCAGGAGTTTCCTCAGGAATTACCAAGAATGTTAACCTTGGAAGAGAGTTGAGAAACCACTTTCATTTTCCATTGTTGTTTAGCACACTGCTATTGAGGAAGGTGACAATATGTTAAAACCTACACTCTGTATTGATTAGAGTAGTCCCTGTCACAATCCTGGCTTGGTCTTCTTCTCCATTTCCCCTGCAGTATTTATTTTCTTCTCCCTCACAAGAACCAGTCTCTGTAATTTACACCATTGTAGCAAGGCCTAGTAGGAAAGTTTGCCTGCTTCTTAGCCCATTGGTAGATCATCTCTCAGAGCATCATGATTCCCAGATAAAGCTGGTGCCACCAGTTCCTGACACACTTCTTTTACTCTGGATGAAAGACAAATCTTGCTCTAAAAGACAAAGAACGACTTAATATTCATGCATTTCTTATTGCCGTGGCCAGATTCTGGAAGTCAGGAGTTTGAGTTGCTGAGTTTTACATCCTGTGCCATGGTTCTTCCATCTCCATCACTAATGGTTAGATTCCTCCCAGAGACACAGTTTGTTCTCTCAGCCCACTAAGGAAGTGTCCTTCTGTCTTCTACCTTACACATATTTCATTTCACTTACATGTGAATTATGGTCTGCAAACATCACACATAAATTTATCCAACCGTATCCCCACTATGCTTCAGTATAGGAGCACCATTTCTCAATGTTGTTTCTGTTCTTCTCAGGTGTGCCTGATCCTTTGGAACTGTTCACAAATAGCAACCAGACAGGGTTTATTCCTACTCTGCCCTTTCAGAGGCCTTCCTTTGATTTATTGTTTCACAGAAGTGACAAACACTCCTTCCTACACTTCTGTTATTCCACCAGAAGCACTAGACCACATGTTTACTCATTCATGCTCAGACTATGCATTGTATAGCCCATGTCCTTATCCTTCACTGGAAAACACTAGTATACATAAGAAGTTGATGTTTACTATCCGGATTTATTCGAATTCTTAGCAAAACAATGCTTCTTCTACCATGAACCAGTGTGTCTTTGTATTGGCATGTTAATACTAGAGAGAAATAGATGTTACTTTGATGTCGTAAGTGTTATATAAAAACTGAAGGGGGGTGTAGTGGCTATTCCTGGTTGTCAACTTGACTATATTTGAAATGAACTACAATCCAGAATTGGAAGGCTCACCAGTGNACCTAATCTGGAGACTGGGAGATAGAAGTTTCTGATCTGGATCTTGGTATGGAGATCTTGAGACACAGTGGTGATTGAATCCAGAAGATTAAGCCAGGGAGATCTCCGAGTCCAAGGTCATCTGGGATTAAAGGTGTGGTGGCACACACCTTTAATCTGGGCTACACCTTCTGCTGGGTACCATATAAGCACATTGGAAGAAGGGAGTCGGGCTCTCGCTCTTTCGCCTTCTTGCGGTGTGGGACTCAGCAACTGCTAGATCCTTGGACTTCCATTCACAGCTACTACTGAACCATTGTTGAGATTTGGACTGCAGACTGTAAGTCATCAATAAATTCCTTTACTATATAGAGACTATCTGCAAGTTCTGTGACTCTAGAGAACCCTGACTAATACAGGGGGGGATGGATTTGAGACTCCATTTTGCTTTAACTAGCTGAAAATACATGACTGAAAGTGAAATGTTATATAAGAGAAAGATAGATCATCGGAAAGCCATGTCTGGACTCACCTCCAAAGGAACACATGCAACACTGGTTTATAGCTGCACAAAGCAGTGTTATGACAGGCTTTCTGTGGAGATGGTTTCAGTTTTTAAATGATTGGATCAGTCAGTTATTGGCTAGGCACTCAGTAAACTCTACATCGTCCATTCGAGCTGGATTAAGGTACTTTTGAATCTGATGTCTTTAGCTGAAAATTGAATGAAAAGAGAATCTGGTTCCTAATGTCTTTCCAAGAATCACCCGCCAGCTGTATAGTCCCCCCAAAATACGAGGAATTTTTGTGACAGAGAGAGCAATTAGTCGCATGCTTCAAGTTCTGTATCTATAGACAAGCTCAGAATTTCAGGGAAAAAAAATCTAAGGAGCTGATACCAAGGATTAAAGAAAGAATACAAAAATAATCACACTGATGCAAATTTTAAAGCTTATGTTAAAACCTTTAAATGGTTTATTCAAGGAAGGAGGGGGGAAGAAAGCTGCACACAGAAAGCAGAGAGCAAAATTGATAGTCCAATAGACAAGATAGAAGAATAAGACTGCTGTGATGAACAGAAAGTGTGGAGAAAATGCTCTGGGGCAAAGCAATGCTTAGCAGGACTCCAACACCACAGTGACTGTCTCCCTCCACTGCTGCATTGTACCCAGCCATGTCCTAGAATATTGACTGGCTCTTGTAGGCTCTGTGGCAGCCACTGTTTCCTCACATGTGTTCAGGAAAGCACACATTTGGGCCTCAAAAAGATTACATTATTTTTTGAGAATTAAATCAACTTCCTCTAGGGTAGTAATCCATACTCAAGCTCCTCCACGTATGATGTGCTTGAAATCACTACAAATCTCAGGAGAGTACAGATTCCGACTCAGAGTCTCTAGAATCAAGGAGGATTTGTACATTAAATAAGCATGCATGCTTCATGCTGATTCCTGGGCTACACTGCAGAAGGAAAGATCTAAACAATCCATCAAATAAAATTTGACCTAAAGAATAGACAGATTTTGAAACTACTGCCAAATGCTTAGGTAGTATTTCCATAATACCCATACTTTTCGTAATTTAAATATCATACTATCTGTAATAACACTTTATATTGACTCAGACTTCAGAATATATGTCATTATATTCCTTGACATCATAAAAAGGAACATTTTAATCACTTATTTTTGATATTTATCTTTTGCCTCTCTATATTATATTACTGGGTTCCAAATGAGTAATGTTCACTTCACAGATTTTAATTACATAAAATCCTTGTTTCCTTATTGATTACCAAAAGCAAAGTAGCTTTTTGAGTTAACATCTCAAAATCTCCAATTTAATTTACAAATACCATATTTTTAGCTCACTGAGTACAGATGATACATACTGTTTTATCTTGTCTCATGAAAAGATCATTTTTATTACCCTCACCAAATATGCCTCAGATAGAGACATAATGTAAAAGTTCAGGGCAACACTGCCCACGATGTGTTGGAAATGTCTGCAGCATCTATAAAACAATTGCATCTGCATCAAGTAAAGCATCCCTCGATTGCTGAGAAAATTAGCTTTGACATCAGATCATGATTAAATTGCTTGGGCAACATCCCATAATAGTGTAATTCCATTCATGTCTTTGAAAACAAAAGCACAATACTCTAGAATTTTCCATGCCAACTAAACATAGCCATTGGACCTAGAAAAATCTCCAAAGGAACATGCGGCTTTGCTGGTAAAGTCATCTTGAGTCATTTGAATCCAAAGCTTCCATTATTGCAGCTATTATGAGAAGCTTCAAGGTCATAAGATACACAAAGCTTAATTGTAGTCACTTCTCTGATGCTCTCAGCAACTGTATGCTCCGTTTTATACATTCTGGGCTTTGAAATTCACACAGCAACTTCACCATCCCCTCCCCATCCCAATCAGAAGGCTTTCAAGGCAGCCACTCTGCAAAACACAAAATCAGGGAGAAAAGCAGCTAAATCAAACTCAAATAAAAAGCAGTGATAGGAAGCTTCAACAAAGTCCACACAAGGAATCAAGCTTGCTTTTAAACAAAAATATTGACATAGCAATTTAAAATAAATACCAGCCTCATATGCTGAACACTTTATTATTGGCTCACAGAACAGCAAATGCAAAGAATGCGTTCTTCTCTGAAACGTTGCCAAAGGCACACGTCTTCAAAGCCAAACATTGTGACATGCTCTTAAGTAGCTTGCCATCATGCTGATTGTTACATTTGGTGTAACATAACCCCCGTGTGTTCATTAAGCCGACATTTTTGCAATTAAGGTACATATGTTTAGCTTCTACAAATGTCTGAGAGCCAGGTGGAACAAGTCAATCGCTCTGGTGACATTGAGCATTTCTCTAACAATGCTTAATTCTAGCTTAAAATTTTACACTCTGCCTATTATACAGGAAAACAGAATTGTCAAAATGTGCTTTTGTGTGGAACTGTAAAATCTCTGAAGATCTTAGCAAATACTGGCTATGTCATGGCGAATGTATGGCAAGCAGATATCTACAAGTACCCTGTTAAAAAGTGTCATTGTCTGGCTGGTTGACACTGTTGCTCCCACACTGAATTGCAAACTCCCTCAGCTCCTTCAGTCCCTTCTCTAAGTCCTCCATCAATGATTGGCTTCGAGCATCCTCCTCTGTGTTTGTCAGGCTCAGGCTTGGGTAGAGCCTCTGAGGAAACAGTCAGATCAGACTCCTGTCAGCAAGCACTTCCTGGCATCCACAATAGTGTTTGATGACTGTTTATGGGATGGATCCCCACGTGGAACAGTCTCTGGATGACTTTTCCTTTATTGTTGGACATCAGTGGGAGGAGCGGCCCTTGGACCTGTGGGGGTTCAATGCCCCAATGCAGCAGAATGCCAAGGCGAGAAAGCAGGAGTCGGTAGGTGGATGGGGGAACACCCTCATAGAGGGAAGGTGAGAGGGGATAAGATAGGGGGTTCCTGGAGGGGATACCTGAAGAGGGGATAATATTTGAAATGTAAATAAAGAAAATACCCAATAAAAGAAAAAAAAAGGTTCATTGTGAAAGATCCTTCAAATGCAGCCCAGTTGCCAGTAATTGTGAATTAATTGGCGTCATTCAACTCTGAAGGTGCATGCCCTCTGATTTGCTGTCACCAAAGCACACTTCATGATAAAATGATGAGTAGGTCTTTGTTCCTTCACTGTCCTTTAAATCTTTAGGTAAAGTGCCTATATACATAAGTCAAGGAGATTCCAAGCAGATAATTAATTTCTCCCTCCAGCATTTAAAGAGCTGAAATCATCAATGGATTTCATTACAACCTGGAAGGGGTACTACCAGACTATAAGAGGCAGAAACAGAGTAAAGTGGCTGACCTGGAGTTAAAGCGGCAAGTTTCAGTTCATTGGAAACTTGAAATCCTGCGCTCTTGGACAAATGAAATGTTAGGTGTCAAGTAGCTAGGCGAAATATGGCTTTTTACAAATAAATCCCAGCCATACTGCAGTTGTGTGACCTTGCCCAATCTACCTCTCTGGGTAGAGCACAGTATAACTCTCATTGTAATGCCAGGACACGCTAATTAGCTGAAAGCTATATCTCCGGTGAAAGGGCAATGGAAAGGCAAAACAAAGATTGCTTCAAAATTGTTCTCCCTGTGTTTTCTGGACAGGGGTTCAGAAAGATTGCCTAAAGTGCACAAGCGCTTTTTGATATTTCTGACAGTTAAAGTACCCTAAATTGGAATGCGCTCCTGTATAACAGGATAAAGGAGAAGACAATTGCTACAGAGTGTTGATGGTTATGAGAATGTTTCCTCCAGCAACTAGGAATACCTGTGGAGTTTGGTGAAGTTTGTCTCTAAAACTTTGAAAAGCTTCCATCCACATACTGTACACAGCCTTCCGTGTCTAACTGTTCAGTGGTTACTGTCCAGCCTCCCACTTGTAACCACCGTGGTGGATAATAGGACCTGTGCAGAGGTCAGAAGACAAGTCTTTTGTGCCAGTGAACTCCTGCTACTTCCATGTGAATTCTGGGATCGAATTCAGTTATCCAGGCTTCACAGAAAGGGCCTTCACCTACTGAGCCATCCCACCAGCCCAGATTTGGGTTTTAATTATCTCAATTTATCTGAGGTACCCTTCATTTAGAAATACTAATCTCTTAAGATTAAGAACCAATAAAAAGCAAGTTAAGTATTTCAATAAATTGCTATGCAAAGGAAAATGACATAATCGTAGAGCACTGATTTTTTGTTGTTGTTGTTGTTGTTTTTGCTTTGTTTTTGAAGTTGACAAAAACCACTTAATTCTTAAATGGAGCCCCTATAATGTGAGGTATAAAAAAAAAAAATAGTTGAAGTTTTGGAAGACTATGAAAGGCTTAAGGGAGTATCCAAAGATACCAGAGTAATTCATCTTAGGACATAAATCTTAACATACTAGTGCAAAAAAAAAAAAAGTACAAAACCTTGAATGGAAAGAAAGATGACCGAACCGTGCCTGTATGCAATGACTTCTTCATCAGATGAGCAAGTAATGAAATAGCACCTGAGCCCTGGTTCTGGGAGCATGCCTCGCTTACCCTCATATTAATAACCATCAAGAGATGGTGATGAAAATAAATCTGTCACTCAGTCAAAAGTCTAAAAGAAAGGAGTATAAGTGGAAAAACTCTTGGCCTATTCCAGACTAGGATCAGACAATATGGTCAGGGTGTGAACACAACCCAAGACTCAGAAAATTCAATAGGCAACTCTACTTCCAAGCAAACTTTGTCTAGAGCATAAAGTCTGGCTTATCTGTTTGTTCTTGAATAATAAGAGTGACACCAAAGTAGGAAAGATAACAACAAATGGATGCCAAAGATCATTACAGACATCACATAAACCATCCAGAAAAGCAAAAGGGAGAAAGGATTGGGTGTGGCAGCACAGCCATAGACTGGACTCCTAGCACCTGGGAGACAGAGGCAGTCAGTTGTGAGTTCAAGTCCAGCATGGGCCAGTAAGCAAGATGAAGGGCCAGGGGATTAATGAAAAGATTTAACTTGTTTTTAAATATCCTACTTAAGATTAACTGAAAATTCTTTGATTAAGTTCAAGATCATAAAGTGAAAAAAAAAAAAAAAAAAAACCAAAATCATCAAAAAAAAAAAAAAAAAAAAAAGAGTTTGGATCATCTAACACCATATGTAACTCCACAATCATCCATGAGATACTATTAAAGCATATTCAAAGTCTTCCGTTTGAAGAGTATAAAAACTTAGGTGAAAAATCAAGGAGGCTTAAAATTGTGTAAGAAAGGTAATAAACCCACTTTACTGGTTACATGTAAGGCATGTTTCTTCCCTCAAGCTAATATTCCTCTCCTGAGTTTATTTACAGACACTAAACACGCTTCAAAAATAATACCAGTAGGCTGCAAGAAGGCATTATACTTTCCTGGAAAAATATGTGTCAACATAACAAATACATATACATATTTGAAAAGTTGCTTTACATAGTATATTTTAGGTGCAAATCAAGAAATAATTACCATAAAAATGAAACTTGGAGCAGATTACGTTTCAATTTGCTAACTTCCTCTTTAAATTTGAATTATCTGGAACTATTTCTCTATAGCCCTGATGGAACATTCTTCCATATCTAACTTATAAAACATATCTAAGCTGTCTATCCAGGAAGTCAGATTATAATCAACATCATCTGATTTCTGCCATGTAATTCAAAGTGGTTCAAATGTTGTTTGGAAAAATTGTGGTTAAAACACTTCACATTTCTGATGTGAAAATATTTTATAAAGACATTTCAGGAGACAACGCTGATGAACAAAACTACAAGAATATTTTTAGTTAAATCAAAGCTTTGGTTACGCAATATCTACTAATTGCTGCTGAGTCAGGGTTTATGTGCACATGTGTGGCAAATATTACTACTGTTTCTGCAAGCTGCTTGCATACTCTTATTATATTGTCCTTGCTTAGCATACAAGGTCAAATATTGTAATAGGCAAGTCCTAATATGCTCTGGAGAAGGAGTGTCTAAGACTTCAAATTCTCCAAAAGTATGCTAAAAATATATCAATGTAGTTCATATAAATATTATCATTTTTGCAAAGGCTATATTTAACATAATACACATTTCCAGTCTCAGAATTTTAAAAGTGAAACCTACCAAGACATAACACAAACTGTTGACATTGTCTTTCCTAAACCCAAAGAAAACATCACCTGTAAGTTTTGGTCTCCTTACTTCTGAGATTCACAGTATCCTTAAAGGCTAATATATAAACCCATCTAGGCTATCTTTATTAATCCCAAAAGAAATGTATTTGTTAACTTTATAGCAGTCCAGTAGCCTTAATATACAAATACCAAAATCGAACTAATGGGGTGGTGAATGATACTCCAATTTACAATTTTGGAAGTCTTACAGTAGTATTTAAAATCATGTCTTACATTAACAACTCTTTCCAAAGGAAAAGACAGGAGGCTTTGAACTTAGAATATTTTAATTAAAAATGCCACTGCTTGATTTTCACCACATTGCAGCTGCTGATTCTCATATACATAATGTGTGGTTATTTTTTTTTTCTACTGCCTCTCTTTGTAAGAGAGAAATACTTTCCAAGAAAAAAATTCGTCCCTCATTTTTTTTTTTTTTAAATACCCATTATTGATGAAGTTACAGCTCGAGACAAAGCTAAATACTGCAGCCTAAAAATAGCTTCTCTACCAAGCACACATGAGGTTTTGCTTCCTACTGACCAAAAATATTCTTCAGCTATCCACTTCCACACGAGGATTTTTCTGGGGCTACCCACTTCCATACGAGGATTTTTCATTTGTTATTCTGATGACTAATATTTTTCTTCATCTTGCGGAACACTGATTCCTTTCCAAAGACTTTGGTTTTCCAATCATCCTGACCTCTGGCCTCCAGCCTGCATTGAGGGCCTTCATACTTCTCTCTCCTCTTAGGTCTTATGCCATCCAAATATGATGCAAAACCAGTTTCCAAAGCCCGAACAGCAAAGCTAAAAAGCTATCTGTGTTCATTTCAGTCAATCATCCACCCAGCAAACAAACTCAGCACTTTTCAGGTGGCAGGTGCTGTGTGAGGTGCTGCGATTAATGAGTCAAGTAAAAAGGCTGACACCAGAAAGTTATTTTCTCATTTAAGTTTTTACAAGTAAATACACAGTGTGTCAGATATTGATTAGAGCTGAGGACATGGATAAAGAGACCAGTCATACAAGGATTGCTGGCAGGGTATTTGTTTTCCTCTATTGACTTACAAGGAAGACTTAAAAAAAAAACAAACAAACCAAAAAACAGTAGAGCCTTCTATATATGACAGGGAAGCTGCACCCATAAAATCTAAACAATAACGTTGCCCAAAAAAGGCCATCTTATTATACCACCAATTGACATGCCAGTGTCAGTCTGTATAGTGCTACTGTCTTGGACCAGCCTGAGGTATAAATAAGGCATGAAGGTTGCTAATAAAGTTTAAAGCTAAGGCCTTCTTCTGGGGCAGTGTAACTTAACCTTACTATCTAGCAGAAGACCTGCCACTTGGCTAGCTCTGGTTCCACTTTGATTTATGTCTGTTGCCCTCCTGTCCCTGTCAGCTCTCCACTCTCCTGCTTCTGTTTTCTCCACTGGGAGTCACACCTCTGCACAGAAGTTCCACCCTTACTTCCTGCCCAGCTATTGGCCATTAGCTTTTCATTACAACCAATCATCAGTGAAACAACCAGCATCCCTCTTCAGACTGTTGTGAGTAAGGACAAAGGTTTACAAAATAGAAAACCTGGTGATGGGCCACAGAAATGACAGTACTAAATTCCTGCCAGCACTGTTTTCTGCCAGTATGGAATTAACAATTGATAATACACCTTCACACAATGTGAAGAAAGATTACCCTGAGAGATCAGAGTTTTAGGTTTATTCAAACAGAGGAGGGTTAGAATGAGTTCCAAGTTTCCATCCTTGGTCTTCATGTAACACAGTACAACTGAAGAACCATGTGTGGGAAAAGGCTGGGATCAGAGATATCGAAGAAATGATAGAGAGGCAGTTTAAATCTAGGCAGAGTGTCCAGACAAAGAATTTCTTAAATGAAAGTGCTATTTAAACTCATGAGAATGAAAACAGTGATAGAAGATGAATTCCAAACTTAAAGGCAAGGTGGGGAGGGCTGACTACGGTGGGGTGTAGTAGAATCATGGAACAAGATAAAGAGCTATCCTAGAAATCAGTATAAATGAGTTCTAAGAATGAGAGTGTGCTTAATCCTGTAAAATGATACCAAGCATGAGTGAGAAAGATTTAGAACTGATCACCCAATGTATTCCCATAAAAGATTGTTTCAAAATAGTCACTAGTTTAGAAGTTAAATTGGGGAAGATAGTCTGTGGCACATATAGAGGAGCCCTTTCTAGGAGAGTTACCTATAAAGGAGATAAAATTAATACAAGGTGAATTTTAAAGTATTTTGCTGTTGTTTGTAAGGAGGGGCAATCCTAGAAACAATCTATTAAAAGCAAGAAATGAAGGAAGAGGCTAGATCTGCCAGCATAATGTCCTTGAATAGACCAGAGATGAGAGCCTTGACACTAAAGAGTGGATGATAATGGAGGAAGCATGTTTTATGGTTGTATCTAAGGAACCCAATGCCCCCACAGTGACTGAGGGAGGGAGTATAAGGCAGGAGGTACAAAATAGTAAAAGATACGGTGATGAGAAGACCAAAAATTCTCTTCTGATTACTTCGATATTGTGAAATGCAAAACCAAGAGAAGGAAGAACCCTGGAAGACTTGAGGGGAAAGGAAGTGGGAAGTCATCTTCTCTTTTGTCTACTGCACAATACGACCAATATCTGCCCTGTGTTAATAGGAAAGTGTAGAAAACTACCCACTCCTAATTATCCACACCACTGCTCCCCTACATAATCAGGAGGTGGCTTCATGTTCCAGAAAAATTGGCAAAGGGTTGTCTTATTAGTTTCACCTTGAAAGTAGTTCTCAAACATTGCTCAGCGCACACATACGTTTCTCCTGTGTCATCCTCACACCCTCATTATTGCGGGAACATTATTTTAGCACTCTCTCTAGCTTCTGTTTAGACAAAAGCATCCCCCTAAAGTCGACACAGAGTTCCTTGCAGATGCATTCACTTGAGAATCAAGAAGGGTCTCTGAGTGTAGCCTTCTCACCTTCTTTTTTTTTTTTTTTATCTCGTGTTTATCTCTTCCATCCCTTAGCCACTATTTTCTGTTGTACGCTCATAGATATGTCAGCACTGTAAAGACACAAGAAACGTTGAGAAAATGCAAGGAAATCACAAGATAAAACACGTAGCAATGTCACACAGTTCACTGTTGCTTTCATTGTATAATGTTAAGACATAAATACAATGCTGTTCACAACATAGATCTTTCTCAATCCCCAAAGAAAGCATTATGTATTTGAATGGAAAGGTAAAGAGAAAACAGCAGGGGTGAGGAGCTCTCAGATATACCTGATACCACTAAACTTACTCTCCTATGGGCAAAATGTTTACCCCAACAAGAGTAAACTTATACAACCAGTTGGCCATAGAAATATGGGACATTCGAATAGCAAGTCATGCTTTGCATAAGTCAACATAGTCCCCACACAGAATAATGATACAAAGAAGAAAATTGCTTGAAAAAAAAAAACTGTTACTTTAACAGCATCCTAAAAGCTAGGGCCAGTGGAATTTAAATAACAAAAGGATCTTTTCTTGACCATTCTTAAGACAAGCCTTACATATCTGTGTCTTACTCATTTTTCTGTAAATATCTTACCAGAACGAATTTGGAATGAACTGAAGCCATCTTGTGACCTTGAAGGTACAGATGTCAATGAGTAAAAGGTCCCACACTGAAGGCAGCAGTTTGTCAAAGGAAGAAATTCCTATGATAACCATGAACTATGTGACTGACTGAACTTTTCCATCCTGAACTTGAGACATGAAACTAGTAACTTCTAAGGGCAGCATTCTAGAGACCACTTCTTCCTATGGAATCTACCAAACTGTCTCAAAGAATTGCCATCAGTTCATTATACATGCATTCCTTTCTTATACACACTACTCTTAATCTTTCTTATCAATCACATATTCTCTATGCAAAATCGTGTATTTCTGAGAATATGGTATACTTTAACAAATACTATGTATTTGACTTGCCCATTGCTTCTTAAATAGTTTCTGTTCATTTAATGTAATGTTTTCTATTGAATCTTTGAGAATTTCAAACAAAGTATTTTTATATATTCATCCTCTACTCCTCCTCCTAACCCCCATTCACCTCCATTTTTCAGTAGAGGAGAGAATTTGTGGCTTTATTTAAGTTGTACAAAACAAGGCCATCATTCTTGGTTGTGACATAATACAAAGTGTTCTGTCATGAGCAGAATATCATTTTTGTGTTTCTGTCAGCTACAATGTGTATGTGGCAACACTGTTGAAGAACAGACATTTCAATATAGGCAATTGGGACAGGACTAGTATCAGTGCATATAATGAACTTCTACAAATCTATAGAGAAAAAAAACTGAAAATCAATAAAACATGTGCAAACACAAAAGCAAAAAAGAATATGTAAGTTATAAAAATATGAAAATTATATCTTTGTAGTTAGGCATATTACTATCCCATACCTACTATCTCCATACTCAGTAGGCAGAAGTAAGATGAACAGAAGCCAACATAGTCTACATAGTGAGTTTAAAGCTAGCCTGAACTATATCATGAGAAAAATGACTCAAAAAGAAAACCAAAACATAACAAAAAAGGGAAAAAGAAATAAATTATTTTGAAATACAAATAAATTATTAGCAGTAATTACAAAATACCCACCTAATGTTTAATAGCTAATATTTAAAACTAATAATTAAAAGTTGCAAAAGTGGTTAAAGAACTACAATTAAGCACACTATTATCCAGAATGCAAATTATACAATCATTTTGGAGAACTAAGCTAGAGTAAAATTCTTCTCAAGAATATATATATATATGAAAACACAATTTTATTTCATAACAATTCATAATGATAAAATTCAAGGTACTTAAGTGGTTGCAAATGGATAATTTATTAATAAAAATACATTCATACAATGGGCCATATACAATGGAAATAGCCTATACTTCCATCCTCAAATACTCTTAACATTTCAAATATGCTAAAGGAAGGAAGTCAGGCATAAGACCCCACGCCACATCATCCTGTGTCTGACAAGCTCACAGTAAAGGCAACTAACCTATGTCCCTGAAAGTCAAGTGAGGGCTTCATCGAGGAGGAAGGAGGTAGAGACGTGAGGATGAGCAGGTAACTGCTAAGGCTCTCTTCTTTGACGGGATAGTCAGTCTGTAAAAATTGGTCTTCTCTACATTTATGTTAATCCCTTTAATACTAACTGTTTCAACAAATAAATAGGAAAACAAGAAGTACATGTTGGTCTTCAATTCTTCATAATCTAGCTATGTTCATTACACTTAACTCAAGAGTCATTTAGTTTTCCCTTCAACACACTTGAGGAAAATCTGGTCTTACAGACTCCAGCTATATATACTGACATGTTCCCTATTTCTATCAAACAGTACATCCTCTTTCCCATACCAGTGATGCTAAGGATGCTGTACAAAATTCCGAGGACACTACAGAATATGTAACCTTTCTAAGTAGAAATGTGGGGAAATATATTGCCCTTTCCAACCAACAAACTAGTGTGAACAGTGTTTACATAATTCTGTATGCCATACAGCCTGCAGATTAAAAGAAGAAGAAGAAGAAGAAGAAGAAGAAGAAGAAGAAGAAGAAGAAGAAGAAGAAGAAGAAGAAGAAGAAGAAGAAGAAGAAGAAGAAGAAGNGAAGAAGAAGAAGAAGAAGAAGAAGAAGAAGAAGAAGAAGAAGAAGAAGAAGAAGAAGAAGAAGAAGAAGAAGAAGAAGACTGGGTGACATGTTTGCAGTTGGGAAATGATCTTTCCAAATGCATGAAAACTAAAACCAAGGGTTATAGTCTTCTGCACTGGGAACTTTCTCACTTGAAAGAACAGTGGACAAAGTGAAGCTAATTAAAATATTTATCTAGTCGTTCACATGCAGAGAGGTGCAGAGAGCATTAGGCTTGGAGTCAGATGGGCCTAAATTTAATCTAGCCTCAGCACTTATTAGTAGTTTGAGTGACCTTGGCCAAGTTTTACCTGCAAAAGAAGATAATTATATACCTCATGCACTTTTCATGAGGTATAAAAGACATGATGCGTTTCGAGTATCAGGATACAGCCCGGCATAGACCAAGTTCTTTCTTCATTCGGGTAGTAAGAATCCTGTACTTCATAAATATCACATTGAAGTTGTATTGTTTTCATACTTCTCTAGAAAAATCTATCATTGTCAATATTTCCAAGATTTTTTTGAATCTTTCAGTATTTCTAAAGTCATGGGTTTCTTTTGTTCACTCTCAAAACTCACGTATGAAATCATCATTCAATCCTCATCCATTAAGTTGAGCAAAAATTGTTTTCCCAAAATGATCCACCTTTAATCCAGTCATAAAGAGTTAGCCATTCTCAATTTTAATTGACAAATCTAATTACTGTGATGAGTTTATTTATAGTCACTACTCAATATCTATTGATAGTTTCTTGACCTTGAAGAATATCATCCAATTAACATGGCAATATGTGTTAATGGATTTTTAAATTACTTCACACTAGATAAAAGGTGAAAGGGAAAAAGGAAATTCATTTCCAAAGAAAAGAATCACAATTGGCGAGAACCAGCCTTACATAACTTATGCTGAATGTGCAATGTAAGGGTTTATTTTGAGTTTATTCCATATTAGGAAATTCTGTTATTTGTGTGGGTAGTACATTTTGGAAGCCTTTTCAGAAAGATTACTTAAATTCAAGCAACAAAATGTCTGCACAAATCCATGTTTTAGACTATGTTTTGCTTTTTTAGAAATTTTCACTATTTTTTAATTCATTCCTCCAGAATAAAAACTCGGAACTCGATTGCTGTACCACCAATAATCATCCTCTTAAGACAGATGTAGAACAAATGCCTATCATTACAAAAATAAAGAAAATAATGCAAGCGATATTTGCAACCCGGAGTAGGAGGGGTTGCTATCAACTTGCCCAGTAAAACTTCCTCTTTTTGTCTCCATATATTTCACTATGTACATTAAGCCTGATTTTAGACACATAGTGAAAAAAATCACAGACTATTGACTATAATCATTTCAGACACTAGATAGGAAACACCCCATTTTCAGAAGGGGAAAAGCAAAACCAACCAAACAAACAAACAAACAACAACAACAAAAACTCTGAGAAATTAAATGAAGAAGTAAAGCAACAACCTCCAATTGACCCCTATTTTCTGTTTTTCTTCTCCCTCCTCTCATTACATCATAAGCTTCTCCAAGATGGACTCTTTATCCTTGACTGCACTCTGAACTAAACTATGCCCCCCCCCACTGAAAATGTACCTTTTGAAATCTCAAACATTAACCTTTTAAAATATGGTTGTCTTTGGAAATAGAATCTTGGACAGGCTAAATAACCTGATATCCATTAAATGGGTAGTCTCTAGCCCAATTTGACTGTTCTGGATGAGGAGATACCAGGGTGTGTATGTTCAGAAGGGAGGCCATTATAGTGCAATGTAATGAGGTAATTATCTCGAAGTCATAAAGAGTGGCAGCCTCAGGATGTCCAAGCCAGGTGACAAGATTGACTCAGACCCCTTAGAACTGTGAAAAGAAAACCTGGGTAGTTTGCAAAGTCTTAGGTATTTTTCTATGACAAACTTGTAAAGAAGTCAACTCTCCCTGCAGCATTGCCTCTGTAGCTAGCACACAATAGGTACTCAATTTACAAAGGAAGGAAAGGAAGACTGAAGGGACTGAGGAGAAGAGGTGCCCAAGATATTGAAATTATTGGCTCCAACATAAAAATTTCCATACATCTATGCCTTTCCAATGAAGCCAATACTAAACTTCATAGTTCTAAAAGTGATGGTACTCATTTTCACATGTGCCTTGTGTACTTTCCAACTTTCATATTTATTTATTTTTATAATACACCTGCAGGACAGTAACTTTATTGGGCATGACTCCTTTATCTACACATTTAAAGTCACCAGTTATATCTGAAGAGAGAAAAGTACACTCCACACCTGTGAAACCTCTATTTTGTTTCCAGCATATATTTTATGCATTGAAGGACCTTGCTCATGCTAGATCATAAAGATTCACATACTCAATCCAGATTACTTTGTTCTGATATCTGATCTTTTAAAGATAGGAATAAGGAGGGATGGGAGGGAGCCTTCAATATTTGCTTCTTGTTAGAATATGATACTTTCATCCCAGAATACATAAGGAGGGGGAAATGTGCCTCTAGTGCTCAGAAACCAGTCATTTATTTACCTGGCAGAAAATAAATGGCAATGCATTGTCTGATTGGAAACCACCTCAGGAAAAATGGAGTGTGGCATGCATGCTTAGTGTGGCTCGGTGGACATAAAGATGATGAGGCCAAGTGCAGTCAAGTACAGTTCCAAAATGTCGTTTAGAATTCTGACAGATGCCTGTTTAAAAACCTATTCAAAAAGATACCCTTTAATACCAAATTTTCCCCCATCTGGATCATGGGAGGCCGTACTCAGAGCTAATCAAAACAGATGAAAACAGGAGACTTTGCTGGAGACCAAGCTGTAGGCCAAGAAACTTAGAAAGAAGGATCATTAAATAGCTGGAAATCAAAGATATAATTTTCAATTTTTAGTCATCAACGGCCTCTCCTTCTGTTTTCAATGGCCTAAAACCCTTTGGATGCCCAGGGGGTCTTCCTGAAGGAAATGTAGCTCTCTAACATTGTTACCTGTATCTTCTGATATTATTATGACCTCTTAATTTAATTAACTGCAGCAGGAATGGCAAACTTATGTCTCCCTCTGTCTTCTAAAGAATGAAACAATGTAAATGTAAAAGCTGTGTGTTTGTGAGTGTGTGTGTGTGTGTGTGTGTGTATGTGTTTGCGCACTCTCCTGCCCCTGTGGTGTGTCCAAATGTATCTTTCTATACATTAATCTTTATAACCTTTACATGTGTGTGATCATGTATTTAGAAGCACTGTACATCTGTGTCTGTGAAACAAGGGGCAGAGGAAAGAGAGGCTATGATTGGTATTGCTATGTCAACATCCACACATAGTTTATTTCTTTGATTGGATACTTTCTGTATTTACATTTCAAATGTCATCCTCTTTCCAGGTTTCCCCTCCTGAAACCCCCTATCCCATCTTCCTTTCCCCTGCTTCTGTGACGGTGCTCCTTCATCACCTCACCCACTCCTCCCTGCCCACTCTAGCATTTCCCTATACAGGGGCATCAAGCATTCCCATGACCAAAGGCCTTTTCTCCCATTGATGCCCCACAAGGCCATCCTCTGCTGCATATGCTGCTGGAGCCATGGGTTGTTCCATGTACACTCTCTGGTTGGTGGTTTAGTCCCTGGGAGCTCTTGGGGGACGGGGGTCTGGTTAGTTGATATTGTTGTTCTTCCTATGGAATTGCAAACCCCTTCAGCTCCTTCAGTCCGAAGCACAATCTACAGTCCAACCTCTGACCTCCCCAAATCACCACAAGGCAAATCTTAAGAAATGCTAGTTTTGTTAATAAATCTGTATTTGTACAGTTGACCATTGGATTTTTTCTTATTTAATTTCCCATTCTTATTATATATAGGAACAGATTAATTCCAAGCCATAAATTCTTTCTGGATTCATCATGAAGTCTCTCTCTCTCTCTCTCTCTCTCTCTCTCTCTCTCTCTCTCTCTCTCTCTCTCTCACATTTCTATCTAAAATAGTAGCTAAATCTAGTATACATGCTAGAAGTCGGACTAAAGGTTAAATTTGATCTACTTTTTACTAGCAGTCTAGCCTTAGGCATATAGTCCAACTGCCCCGGACTCAGTTTTCTTCTTCATAAAATCCAAATAGTGGGATCACCCTAGAGTTAAAAGAAGTCCTACTGTTAATCACTTATAATTATTTTTGTCACAGCACGATAACAATATAAAGTACTGAAGTTAACTAAACCTCATACTGCATTAGAATTTGCCATGCTTCTCTGACATCTCCTCTCCCACTAAACTACGTGTGACTTAAAGGTATCTCTTCATGCACTGTAATATTTAATATAGTCACTTTCCTGAGGAAAGAAATGTTGGTTGGTTATTTCCTTAAAAAAATAATTCAAAACGTATTTAAAAATCATAAAAAGAGGTTTAAAGAAATTGACCGGAAATGAAGGTCACCCTCCTGCTAGTCCTTGGCTCTTTCTAAATATTTAAATCACTTTAAGGCCAGCGTACTGCTCAGGTCCATGGCAATTTGTTCTATGATCAGTTATAATGAGTGTTTTCCAAATCCCAGACGTATAATTTCCTCTCTGATTTATTCTCTTCAGTCTGCAGTACAACAGACAGGAACTATTCATGTCCTCTCCTTTTCTCCTTTAAAAGACTGAGAGAGAGTTAGGGTTAGATGGAACAGTGGGTGCATGTAGGGCACGCTTGTGTGGATGGAGCCCCTGGGTCTTTCTCACCTGCCTTTACTTAGATTTCCAGAGGTTACATCACAAAAACCTGACAGGGTGCTTGTAAAAATGGAGCCATTATTATCCACATTCTTTTCTTCCCCTACAGCCCTTGTTCTCTTTGAAAATATAGAGTAGGTTCTAGAAAGGGAGTGCTACAAAATAGAACCCCCATATTTCACAGCTTGACATTCAGAATTCTGAGACAGATTAACACAAATAGCGTTTCACATGACAGACTCGCATAATGACTGTACCTCAGAACTTTGGGAGGCAGGCTCTAAGCAGGGAAAGTTTAAGGCATGTCCAAAGCCAATCTAAACTTCTCTGCCATAAATTATATTGAAAATGTTAAACAGAAAGCACCAGTCACTGACCATTCAAAAATTATCCCCTACATCAATGGTTTGAATATAGCTTCAATTGTGTTCGGGGGAGGGGGGTGGTGAGCATAAAGCTGTTTAAATTTGCAGATATTAATACTAGGGCTTTTCAAAGAATATTTTAAAGGTAAATCAATAATAGAATCTGGGCCATTTCCTTGTGTAGGGCAAATGGGTTATATGCAGCTTTATGTGAAGGTGTATAGGGACAGGTGGGAAACCGTGGGAATGGTGGAATTAATAAGGAACCTGAGGCTTTGTAAGAAGCCAAGTAAATACTGAAAGGTTAATGAGAAATTATGTAAATCATGCAGAGAAACCTCTCTTGAATTTTTTACTTGAGCAACAATCAAGTTTGAGGGAAGTGCTATATAAAATTGTATTACTCTCTTAAGTTCTTCAAAGAAATCTTAACTTTGTCCTCAGTCCATGAGCGTGACTTAGGAGAGAACACTGCACATGGTATCCTTGTCTACACGAGAATAGACGCATAATCCGGTGAGTGTGTGTGTGTGTGTGTGTGTGTGTGTGTGTGTGTGTGTGTGTGTGTGTAGAGGTTAGGAGTTCCTAAAGAAACACTGTTCTATGCAATTCTTTGTAAAAGATAAGCTGTGCAAGAATTAACTAGTTCTCTGTTAAAATACAAAGACTTCAAACCCAGAAAATATGCTTCCAAGGTAGAAGAAAATATGCTTACAGTGGTAGAATGACTGTAAGTTTGAATGGGAAAATTATTATAAGCACAGAAGGGAGATCTATGTAAGATGTGTAGGGGAAAATGTAACAACAGTTGCCTAGGTTCCTAGTTTGAATGACCTGCAACATGACTGACCAGGTCCCTACAGCTGCTATCTCAGGACAGTGAAAGCAGGGTTCTTACTGCTATTATTGCTATCCCAAAAACTTGGGTGCACTTGTTGGCAACAAGTTCCTACTGTGAACTTCACCCCTTCTTAATCTGATAAGGAGACAGAGACAAACCCTCCAATATCTCTGCTGTGGTCACAGCATCAGACTGGGGAATAGTTAGTCCATATGACTACATCCTAGCACCAAGGGACAATAAGAGAAGGGATTTCTAATATTTCTGTTTGCAAAGGAGAAGTTAATATGCCCCATCCAAAGCTTGTCAGGTCAAATGAATTCCTACACTTGAAAACAAGATTAAGATACGGACCATAAAAGAGGAATGATAAGTGATGCAATAACTTCGTGCAGCAGAAAAAAATAAAAACTTCGAGGATAGTCTTGAACATCTGCACTGCCTCAACCTTCTACTGTGTATGTAGCATCTTCTCTGAAATGCAGATTCTAAATTAATTAAATGATGGAAATAATACCTACAATTTCATTTATGATAAGAAAATAAATCTATGAATTGTTTATATATTTTAAAAACATGAATTTTCTGTAAGATAACACGGATTCAAAGAAGGGTAGCTATTGTCTGCAATTGATTAAGTTCAAATGTTTCCTTCTATCATTCCTTACTTGATACTTATGAGAGAACTTTTATTTACGATTAAATATTTACATATTGTTTTAATTTCAGAGGGAAAGAAAAACAACTCTTTAAAGCTTATCTATGAAAAAAATTCAGATATACTCAACAGTTACATAGAGAGGTGAAGTACAGAAGAATTTTCTCTTTTCTCTACCAATTGCCTAGCATTAGTAGATTCCAAGGAAATCAAAATGTTTAAGTATGGTGGTAGAGAGAAGAGGATTTTATGTGAGTCAAATAAAAGGAAAGAGGTAGTGAGGACAGGCAAGGACTGTTCCCATAGGGTTTCTGAAGTTAGAGAGCTGTAGAACATCCCCTCAAGGTACAATGGTCCATCTCAAGTGCTTGAGGAGGGAGCCAGCATTTAGAGACTAACCACTGTGTGGTATGTGCAGCCAGTGTTAAAGAGGAGGCAGTGCTCTAGCACAGAAGCCTCTAAAATCCACACAAAGAACATACAATCTCTCAAAGAGAAGCAGGGCTGTGCCTAAAAGCCGGGCTTTAATTTACCACACACAACCGAATGACAAGGCAAGCCAGTGCCTCTAGACTGGGAGTAGACTTTAACCATCTCAAATATTGATTGTGACATTTCCCGATTTGTCTTAAAGTACTCCGGTGTTTGTCTAGGAAGATATTGCTTCAATTTCTTCAGCCTTGTCAGCAACTAGAACAGAAAATACTACTAATAAGGCACTGGAAAGACTTGAATGGTACATGTTTATATCTTGCTGAGCTGTGCTGTTCAATACACACGTTTTACAATTATTTCACACTGGTGTGGGGTTTAAACAAAGGTAGGAGGGAGGTGAGTATTTGAGGAAAGAGAACGAAAATACTTGCAGGTAGTGACCTGCCATTGAGTTAAGCCAGTCTCTAGCGGAATGTGTCAGGTTTTGGTACTCTCAATTCCAGCTTTTAAAAATAAGGAAACATTTTTATTTGTGATGAATCAACCCACATGTTTGAGGCCATTTCTAGCGTAATTTTAAAAAGATTATTATACCAGAACATTGTATCTACTCCAGCACAATCATGATTAGCATTTAAGCCAAATTCTTTGTTGATTTTTGGATGAGTTATTTAAACCCTGACTGGCAATGTTCATTTCAAAACACGGCTAATAATAATCACTAGGTTTAATAATAGCAATAATCTTCATTATCTAATGTGTCCTTCTTCTGAGTAGCTTGAAATAACTTCCCATTAACTATGCTGTTTGTTCCCAGGCATCTCTGTTAAGACCCAAAAAGAACAGGAAGTGTATTGATCGCTCTGTAGAGAGAAACTCAGGGAGGTTAAGTATTAGTTCAAGGTCACCAAGCTAGTCTGTGGCAGATCTGTGATAGATACCGCTAAGGGTAACTAAATAAACTGGAGGTGAACTCAAGCCTACCTATAACAAATGTGATTAAGGGCCCTATCTGTGAGGCAGAGGGCCTGCACCTCCTTGCCACAGTCATGAAGTGTTTGCCCTAAGAGACCTCAATCTCTCTTTGTAAAAGTGCCTTCAATCAGCAAGTCAGACCTGTGTCATTTACTTTCTTCAAGTCGCTGACTTGCAGGTCTGCATAGAACTGGATGTTTGGCCAAGACAATGGACAGCTCTGTTCCCTGGGATTCTGAATACAAGGATCCCCTAGCACTGCAGTGTTTCCTCTATCAAAAGAAAATCCTCTTTTGTGACAATAGTGAAGCCTACAGCATCTCCTAGTGTGTGATACTAGCAAGTGCATGATATATATATGGCATTGGCATCCATCCTAGTTAAGGTTTCTACTGTTATGATTAAACACCATGGCCAAAGAATATTGGAGCAGAAAGGGTTCCTTTTATTTTACCGTTGGTAGTCCATAATCCAGCAAAGTCAGGACAGGAACTCAAACAGGGCAGGAATCCAAAGGCAGAAACTGGTGCAGAAAAAATTGAGAAGAGCTGTTTAATGGTTTGATACTCATGACTTTCTTGGCCTTATTTCTTGTAGACCTGGGACCACCAGACCAGAGGTAGCACTGTCAGTAGAGATCTGCATCCACCCACATCAATAATAAAGTGCCGAACAGACAAATCTGGCAGGGGCATCTTCTCAACTGAGATTTGCTTTTTCCATATAAAACTAGATTGTGTTAGTTGACATAAAACTGACTACCACTGTATTTGAGTACTTAATATTATGACCTACCCTGTCCCTTTTTTATTTGACAGAATTCATCTTCATATATCTATGTGCACTTCACATTTCTGGTATTTTCTTTAATCTAATAATACTGTGTCTTGGTTTTCTTATCAATATCTCCATCTACATTCCTGTGTGCTCATGATTTGACAACTGAATTGCTTTCCATTGTAACTCTTATTTTTTAATTATGTTAACTTCTTCAACTATGTATGCCTTCTTCAGTACACTTGTAGAAATATTGACAGATGACTTTTCTAAAACAGTATAGACTCCTAGAAGATATATTTAAGCAACAAACCAAGTACATTCATTCAGAAGTTGATAAAATGGATCCTTCTCACATTAGCATGAGTTCAAAAGTATTTTACTATAGTTTTATTTACTAAAAGAACAAATCAGTTTAAAATCTTTGATGGAAATCTCCCTGACTTTTCTTCTCTGAAGACACTTCACAAATTTTCCAGAGAATTTTATCAGGCAGCTAATTACGAGCACCTGTTCTTCCTCTGTGTGTGTAAAGAACTGAAGCTTACGAAGCTGCATTTTCTACCAGCAAGGGACTAGAACAGTGCCATGCAACATAATTAGTTATGGCAATGGGGACTTTCTCTATCTGAAGTGACATGATCAGCCAAGTCATACTTAGTAAACAATGAAGGGCCAGTCTCAAAGTTTCCCTGTGCATTCCTTCAACCTGTATTGCTGAAGAATTAGACAATAAATGTCAAGAATTTCAAAGGGAGCATATAGTGGCATCTGGGAGGATTAGGAACAAACAAAGGGGGAATGATATAGTTATATTACAATCTCATTTTTTAAAATATATATTTTTAAAGAACTGGGTAGGGGACAGTAGAACCTAGAGAAGACTGCTAATGGTGCATTTTCTATTTCAGTTCATCTTCTATTCACTGAACATCAATTTTTGGATTAGAAGAGCGGGGTCAAAAATACCCAGACTACTTCTCATGAAGGACTTTAAGAATAAAATAAAATAATGGCAAAGATGCTTACTATGCCATAAAGAACCACTCAAACACTTAGCAGACAGAGCCGTGATTCTTTTTTACTGTACTCTTAACTGGGAGTGCATTTACGCTCTTCTTTCAAGGAGTGAACAGCACTTTTCAAGCTCTAATAAATGTCAAGGTTATAAAGGTACAATACCATCTGTAAAGTTCAGCTTAAAGGTAAACAGGGCAGCTTATTAGCATATGCAAGAACTTCAAGTTAATTTTAACCTAATAAATATCCTGAAAATACTCACAAGGATATATTCCACCATACCAAAGAAACTGATGCTTAGAATTCATGTCATTTTCTACCTATTTTTAGTGGCATGTTGCAAGCTTAGGTCTTCTGCAGTCTTTTATGATAGTACTACCATTAGCTATAGGGTCCATTTGGTATACAGACTAGGCTGTTTTTCAAATCAGACATCCTCTATTCACATTTCTTTTCCATGAGTATTATTAGTTCTATGACTTTGAATAATGGATACAAGTTCATTAGGCCTCAATTTCTTGAATTGTCCGATAAAGAATGATTGCTTCTTAAGAAAATTATGCCAATTAAATGAACTAATGTACAGAAACACATATGCAGTATATTATACATAAAAATGTGACTCAAATGTTTGCAATCAAATGGGAATAATGAAAATTACCATAGCTAATAATTACACACTATTAGAACATGCTTGTGCATTAGTAACTTTCATATTCATGTTGTTATTGCATGACCTACTATATAAACATCAAGATTTCAGAATAAGCGAGACAATGTGTAGAACAAAATTTAATTGCAACTTTGCTTTCAACACACATGTGAAACAGTCATTTCCTACATGTTTCTTTTTTCTTTTTAGTTAGTATATATCACTATCCAGTATGGAAAATTCTCTCACTTGCATTCATTAAAGAAGAAGTCTGAGATACTATACAAGAAAAAAAAAATGAAATGGAATTTAGGAAGGTAAGAAGTCAGAAACATGATAATAGCCATATATGGCCATCTATAGGAGGCTTTGAGCACACTGAAGCATTTTAGTTTACAAACAACAGTCAACAATTCCCTCAACAAACTCAATCCTTCATATTGCACAGGCTTTAAATGATAGAAAATCATGCTATTTCCCCTTAGGGATCAACATTCTCATATGCAATCTAAAACCTTGGGGAAAAGATTTTAAGAACTGTCTGGAGATCAGTCTTCTATTTGTTCTTTAGGAAAAGAAACAAGTTAATACCCAGATCTGATGCACATTTTTAAAAATAGCATGGGGTGATTGAATCCTCTCCCCAGTCCCTTAGTCTATACCTAACCTCTGTAGTTCTATGGGTTGTAGTTTACTTATTGGATATGAAACAGCTAGCATCCACATAAAAGCAAATACATACCACAATTGTCTTTTGGGGTCTGGGTTGCCTCAACCAGGATAGTTTATTTCCTACTTCCATCCATTCATCTGTGAATTTCAATTCACCTTTTTAAACAACTGGGGGACATTCCATTGTGTAAATGGGCCTCATTTCCTCATCTAGTCACTCTTTGATGGGTGTTTCTATGTCTGTTTTACAATGAAAGGAGCAACAATTAATATAGTTGAGCAAGTTTCTCTAGTATAATGTATACTTCATTGAGTATATACTTAAGAGTGGTAGAGCTGGATCTTGAGATAGATTGATTCTCCTCTTCCTGTGGTACTGCCACACACTTATTTCCATACTGACTCTATAGGTTTTCACTCACAAGAGCAATGGATGAGTGTTCCCCTTACTCCATATACTTCATAGCATAGTCCGTCACTTTTTATTAATTGATCTTCTCTATTCTCATGCATGTAAGATGAAATCTCAAAGTAGTTCTGATTTGCATTTCTAATCTGATAACTAAAGATGTTAGACACTTCTTAAATAGGTATAGATGGATGCGGGGCTAGAACAGTGGGATCGAATGAGAAGGGGAAGGGAAAAGAGAAGGAGGGATGAAATATGAGAAGAGACGGCTGTAATTATGGTGCCATTTAAGGGGCCATATAAGGATATATATATACCTATCCTTGGATGCTTACAATTGGTACAGACACAGGAGCACATGCATGCATGTGTGCTTACACACACACACACACACACATACATGTTACATGAGGCATATTTAAGCTAATCTGAACACAAGTTGCTAGAATATTATTTCTTCTTTCATTAGGCAACCTTCCACTTTTAGCTTTTAACTGCAAAACTTTTCAGTCCAGAGAACTTCCACTTTCACTGGGTTGGCTTTTATTTTTTCATTCTTGAACACTTGGCTTAGATGCATTTTTTACTGGCCAAGCTTCCTAGATTCCATATGTCTAGCTGGCTTACCATTGCTAAATACCTCCACGATACCTTGTATTCTGCCTATGCTATGTTTGTAACTATCCCCACTGCTATCTGTATCCTCACTGGAAAACAAATCTAATAAAACCATATGATTATTTTGGCATTTTAACATGCTTCATATGGAACCCCATAGATTTCTGTATAATGCTGTTTTTTTTTAATGTTATCCAATGCTAATGATCCAATTGCAACTAAAACAAAGTATATATTTTGTGCTTGTAAGTTATTTTCCTTTTAAATATATATTAGCTCAAGCCTTGCATTATGATCATATAATTTTATATTTTTCAGGATTTACAAACAAGTACTTCTTGACCAAATTCTTAAAATCTGTAAACCGAGACAGCTTCATATCTCTCCTTGCCAAAGAAGTATGACCTAAGCATTCTCTAAGACAGTTCACCCATTTTCATACACTCAGACACCAAGGGATCCACTCGCATAAAGGATAGACTGAGAAACAGACATCAAAACATGGCTTATCATTTACACCTTTATACGCAAAATGGCAATTAATTCCTCTGATATTCTCATTCACAGGCTTCTGATTGTCTAGGATGATTTCTAGTGCATCATCCTGATGGTTAAAAGGTAAGGGTTTAGTACTTACAAGTCTAAACACAGCAGATACTGTCGTTTGCCTGGGATGACATAATCTCTAAGTGTTTGTGAGCAAAGCTTTCTCAAAATATAGAAATTTAAGACTTTAATGAAAACATTTTTTAATGAACCATGAAGATGACACTGTGGGTAAGGTCATTTGCTGCCATGACTGATGGGTGACCTGAATTCTATCCTCAAAACCCACACAATAGAAGAAAACAACTGAGTCCTGCAAATTGTGTCGCATGTGATTAGTATTGCAACATAAATGAGCATGTCAGAAAAGATGTATTCACTTATAGGCCTCTTGTCATTAGGATACTAAATGATTATGTCTGGAAAGAGAACAGAGGACAGAGGAAGCAGTAGCTGTAGGAGAGTTAGGGAACTTGTAATGAAAGACAAAGCTAGAAAACCCAGGAAAGAGAACACCTCCTAAAGCAGCTAATGAGACCAGAAGGGACAATGTTCCTTTTAATTGTGATCATGTTCTAAGAAATAACCTTGGCCCTTGAGTAACATATTGTACATTCAGTCACTGAACAATCTACCACATTGCTACTGTGTTCTGAACTCTGTGGTTTCTGAATAGACACCAGCAAGCATAAGAAACTCTTCATAGAAAGACAATGTACATAAATGTGCACAGTGTACAGAAGCACACCCTAACAACCAAAGCTCTGCAGATAATGCTTAAGGTTTAAAGAAAGGCACTTCTCAATTTCATATTTAAACTGATGCATAAAACATTACATTTTATGTAATAATGAGGTGTTGTAACATACTTTTATTTCTTTGTCTGTTATGGCCATTATTTATGCTTTCTCATCTCCCAACCCTGCTCTCTCCCTCTGGCTAGGTCATTCACCTTCCATTCAGAGCTCTCCACAAGATTCTCCAAGCTCCACCTAATGTTTAGTTGTGGGCCTCTACATTTGTTTCCATCAGTTGCTGGGTGAAGCCTTTCAAGTGACAGTTATGCTAGGCACCAGTCTAATAATAAAGCACTATCATTAATAGTGTCAGTAGCTGGCTCTCTCATGGCATGGGTCTCAAGCTGGGCCCGTCATTGGTAGGCCATTCCTCTAAATTCTGCTCTATATTTACACCTGCACATCTTCTAGGCAGGACAAAAATGGAATTGAGAGGTTTTTTTTTTTTTTTTTTTTTTTATCTAAGAACAGTTGTATATTAAGCAACTAGGAAAGAAGTTGACAGTGCTGTATATTTGTGGAAATGTAGTTAACACTGATAGGAACATAATGTTTTAAAGAGTGACCAAGTACTAGGAAGGAGAAAACATCTTATGTTGCTTACATCCCATTTTTAGTAATATGAAACTATGAATAAGAAGTAAGTATGAAAATGAGTACAAATGCTTACTTTCAGGGAAGACTTTGCATCAAACTACAAACAAGAGAATTTAGAGCCCTCTGTTCCATGCAAGCATGCGCTCAGCTCCTTCTCCTTGAGAGGTACATATGGTAGAATCCACACTTTCACTAGAATCCAGTGGTTTCAATGAGGACTGAGAGATATGGAGGCTTTTGTAGCCCAGCTCCAACTGTTGCCCATGACTACCAGCTACAGCTTAATTCCTAGGCTTTTTCACCTGTATCCCAAGAGGAAAATACCTTGAGCATTTTAGAACCCTAAGCAAACTATGATGACCTGAAGCTTGACCATGACCAACTTATACGATGAAATTTCGGTTAAAAGCAAATATTAACACTATTTAAATGTGAATTGGCCAATGGATTAATCAATGCATTAATACATAGACATGGAATGCAAAATTTTATTTTTAAACATTACATTATCTGTGTGAAAAGGACATTTAAATTACATTGAGACACATAATTACAAAGTCTACTATGATGCTATAACTTCTATTTCAAATCCATAGCTCTGTAAACTTTGAACCACATAAGTTGTTGTGTGTAATGTGGTGTGAATAGTATGTACCCTGCTACAGAAGTAACTAAAATGAGTAATTACTAACAAATGAACGTGGACAATGTTCAGGCACACTCATATATTAAATGTATGCTCCGAATATGCTCTAGATTATTTTTAACACCAAATTATTCAGAATGTATAAAAATAAGAAAATGTTCATTTTTCCACAATCTTTAACTTTACTTTAAAAAAAAAAACTTAGGCAAACTGTATACCATAAATATGGTCTCACAGTAAGAAAACAAGTGAGCATAGCAAAATAGCCATTTGAATTACTGCTTATCAATAGCCCATTTCAGCATGTAAGGTGCGTAATACACTGCCTAAGAATAAACTAGTAATCTGCTTTAGGCTTAAAAGGGGGAATGGCATTCTAAGATCCAGCTGCGTCGACTGTATGATGAATATTCAACATGAGATTCGGGCAAATTTATCTTCACTCCATCATTAAGCATTTTTGTGACAAGCTGGATATTCATCCCATTCGGGGTCCTTTTTGTGTGTGTTCGTTTTGTCTAACGCTTCCTCGTGCCCTTCCCTGACATCCTGAAAGGCTAGGCTTCTCTTTTCTTCTCCCCTCCAAATTTCTGATTACCCATATTGTTAGGAACTGGGACTCAGAGAATAGAATTCTTTTCAAAGACACAAAAGCAAAACCTTGGCCGAAACTTTTATTCCATAACCAAAAGCTTATCTAATCCTTCAGCTTCACAAAAATTAGTATAAAATGTTGATTTTTATTGAAAAAGAAATGTATGAACAACTTCTACTGATGAACAAGTATTCCTTATTTAGTCTTCCTGGTTGTTTTTAATTCAGAAAAGATGAATCTTTATCTCAAGATGCTACTTGCAATATTTCATCTTTACAAGTAAAATTATTATTATTATTATTATTATTATTATCATTATTATTATTATTATTACATGTGTGTGTTACTGGCAGTTAAACACAGGTTTCCACAAGCTAGGCAAATGCTAAACCACCCCTTAGCATTTAATATTTTTGTTGTATTTATTTTCCTTGTGAGATAGGTTCTTGATAGGCTACCCAGGATGACCTCAAGCTTGAAATCCCCCCCAACACACACACAGTCTTCCAAATTACCTGAGAGGGTGCTCTCTTGGTAAGGGTTTTCATTACTATTATAAGACAATATGAGTCAAAGCAATGTTGGAAGCAAATCTCTATTCCATCTTCCAGTTTTACAGAACAACTCATCCCTGAAGAGATTCAGAGCAGGAACTCAAACATGACAGGGGCCTCAAGGCAAGAGAGGCAGATGAAAGTGTGCTTCTTATAGACTTGCTCATTCATGGTTTCCTTAGCTTGCTTGCTTTCTTTTCATTTTTTATTAGTTATTTTATTTATTTACATTTCAAATGTTATCCCCTTTCCTGGTTTCTCCCCTGTAACGTTTCCCCCCCCTCCTATGAAGGTGTTCCCCCACCCACCCACTCATGCCTCCCTGCCCTGGCCTTCCCCTACATTGGATCATCTACCCTCCACAGGACCAAGGGGCTCCCCTCCCATTGATACCAGATAAGGATATCCTCTGCTACACATCCAGCTGGAGCCATAGGTCCCCCAATGTGGTTGGTGCTTTAGTTCCTGGGAACTTTGAGAAGTCTGGTTGGTTGATATTCTTGTTCTTCCTATGGTGCTGCAAACCCCCTCAGCTCCTCAGTCCTTGCCCCAACTCTCAGTCCAATCACAGGGACAAAGAATAGAGCAGAGACTGAAGGAACGGCCGTCCAGAGACTGCCCCAAGTAGGAACCTATCCCATCTGCAGACACCAAACCCAAACACTATTCCTGATGCCAAGAAGTGCTGGCTGACAGGAGCCTGGTATAGCTGTCCTCTGAGAGGCTCTGCCAGAGCCTGACCAATACAGATGCAGTTGCACTTAGCTTGCTTTCTTATATCACCCATGACCACCTGTTCTGGGGTAGCATCACTCACAATAGGCTGGACCCTCTCACATCAATAATCAACCTAGAAATCATCCTACAAGACTGGACTACAGGCCAGTATTTTGGAGGCATTTTCTCAATTAAGCTTTCTTCTTCCTCTATAACTATAGTTTGTACTGAGTTGACATGTGTCAACATGCCCAGATAAAGTTATTCTTTACACACATTTCCCATTGCTCTGTACAAGATGGAACATTTGACATAGGAGGTTTCATCCAGTTTTGGGTAACTCACTAAAACAATGTTCACCTAACAGTTTACTGAATCCATTCTCTAAATTTCATGATGGCTATGAGCAAGAAGATAAACACAAGATTGTTACAGGACCAAAAGTGGCACTCGGGAATCTCTAATGCACAAAATGCCCCAGTTACTCAGAAGCTTGCTATGAAATTTAATTTGTAAACTTCTGAGGTTTGGCCCACCTATATACCACTTCCTTTCCAAATAATGAACAGTAAACAGATTCTACATATAAAAATTACATAAGATAGTAAATCAACATTTTAATTCTCTTTAGTTTATTATATATTCAATAACCTCCTTGGGTGTATCACTATCATAGAGATCATGACTAAACATCAATTGATGTTAACACAATTTAAATACCTATATGCTGAAGGCTTAGATCCAAGAGTTATCAATAATTGTTCTTTCAGTCTCACTAGCATCTCAATTTTAAGCCTACCAGGCAGGAGATATCCTCAGGACTTATGCAGTGTAACCGTTCTCAGAAACCTAATTCAAGTCTACATTAAAGTTAGAACTGCCAAATGTCTCACATAAGCTATTACTTCACTCCCTTGATATATTTTCTCTAGAAAAAAAATGCCTTGTTTGCTGCATAACTGTGTAAATAGTTGAGCTCAAAATTATACTTGCATGGTGATCGTCCAAAAGTTAGACAGGAAATAGCATCGCTTACTAATACAAATATCAGTGACTAGTAAATAGGATAGATAAATATCAGAAATTCATGTTTGTCTGAGGAGGAAAAAAAAAGATGTTCAAGAAATGGTACATATTTACCATAAGAACCAAGGAGTAAACTGTAGCTTGCTTCACCTAACACCAAACAGAACTTGCTTGCTTCCTTAACAAGAATGCAGAGGCCTTAGCAAGAAGTTCTTCAAATGACACTGATTCCTGTCAGCATCACATGAGCACATAAAAGACATGTGAAAATCTGTTTAAACATGGAATGCATGTCAAACATGCTTCGATGTTTATGTCTACTCAGTTTTTATTTGTATGATAATTTTATATGGTCCAACAAAGCTATTCTCCCGAAAGAGGACGAATGTACTCTTTAAAAAATACTGTTGGTTTGGTATGCAAGTCCAATTAAAAATGCTATAGCATAGGGTGCAAGGATGAAAGATGTCTAACAGAAAGTTACCTAGAAAACATGAATTTATCCCTTTATTAACACATTATTGACATGTATTTTAAAGTACTCACCTGCTTCATTATTTAAGTGTCAAATTAACTTACATTTGATACCTATGGATTCATGCTTTTAATATAAAGATACTCAATTAATATTTTGATGACTAGTCACATAAATGAGCCCCTGAATCCTGCCACATGTATTCATGTCCGAAGCAATAGTTCTTCCTGTTGGAAAGTAGTTTTAATTATTCAGTGATAACATGCTGCTTTGATGTAAACCCATCATCAGCAAGCACCTGCCATATGAACTCTCCTTTCTGCATTCTTCTACAAACTGAGTGGAGTGACGGAATCAAAGTTCTATGTCACCTAACATTCATATATACCACTATCTCCAAAGTAAATATAAACACTAAACAAAGTGTACCCAAAAACAAAATGAAGGCACAATTGTGCATGTCTGACAGTGACACTGAAGACTATAGAGACTGTTTAGGAAATGTGTAGGAATGACCAGAATTTTGGATCAGCTTTCATTCCATTTCACTGTCTCTCTGTCGAAGTCTCGTTGTCTCTACCTCTTGACCACCCCACCCCTATCTCTCCACTCTTTCCCTCCTCTCTCTCTGCCTCTATCTGTCTGACTATCTATCTGTCTGTCTGTCTGTCTGTCTGTCTGTCTGTCTGTCTGTCTCCTGGCATCATCATGTATTAAATGCTTTCATATAGAATAGTTTTAAATATTACAACATTATGACAGTTATTCTGTGTATTCATTATTGGCATTGCTTACAAATAGTTAAATACTTCTGTCTCACAGTCATCCTGGAGGTTAATATCTCTGGAAACCAAAGATATTACTAAGAGCCAAAACTAAAGTTCTATGCTAAAAATTACAAGAAAGAAAAACAGAATTCAAGGTGTGTGAAACAAAAAAAAAAAACAAAAAAACAAAAACAAAAACAGAACTTTAAGTTTCTACAGTGAAACACATCTTTCTAAAAAAAATCATGCAGCTACTATGTAATCCTACTTAGGGAAAAAATATCTGAAAAATGTACATGTGATTCCTGAGATCCATATTTTATTAATATGTAAGACTAGATAGTGTGGAAGGCATAAACAGAAGACGGAGAAGGAAAGAAATTACTAGTTAAGAGTCAAATGATCTCAAGAGAACAAGAATGGTCATTCTGACTGACATTCTTGAGAAGCCATAAAAATGCTCAGTGTCTGAGGAATCAGTGTTTAGTCCAATTTTAATATGTTACTATATATACATGTATCAAAACATGGTAGTACCTGGTTTATATGAGCAATTTTATTTTTCCATGTACCAGATGAATTTACTCACACCATCTAGATATATTATCCATTAACTAAATTTCATTATATAGCGCTGGCTTAACTGGGATCATTATATATATATATACAAAATTAATGACTTTAGATATACATTTCCCTACAAAGTAGCTTAAAATCTACAGTCTGATAACAAAGTCATGGATAATAACACACACACACACACACACACACACACACACACAAACACACATAAAATATACAAATAATAATGATTTCACTAGTGATAGTCATACATTAACTAGTGCTTAAATCACTCTGTTTTAATACCACATATTTAAGTGTATGAGCTACATTGCCTATCAAATACTTAAGGAAATATTAGAACCTTTATGCTCATCCAGGATAATAAAAGAAGGAAATAATATGAAAATAATAATCAATCTGATTAATGAACTCCAACCTAATGACAATGGACTGATTCTAGAATTAAATACAAAACAAAGAAAGGAATTATATGAAAATGAAAAGAAAGATGGAAAAAGTGATCTAAAAGTAGTAGAAAACACACAAGATGCACTACAAGAGGAATATTCACATCAGATGAAATCCATATTACAGGGGAGAGAAAAGGGTTGTAGCATCTATGACATTAGAGCAGAAAGAGAGGTAAATTGAAGCTGGCTTAGTGGGTAATAACCTTGCTGTGCAATTATAAGCCCTTGAGTTTATACCCTAGGATGTACATGAAAAGCTGGTTGTGCTGTGCATCTGTAATCCCGGGCTTGAGAAGCTGAAACAAGCTGCCACTGGCAAGGAAATCTAACTAAAATAATATGCCTAAAATGATGATACTCAGCATCAGTGAAAACTTCCATTCAAAACATAATAATAAAGTAGAGTGAGAGCCAATGTCACATCAAATCCTGGCCTACCCATGTGTGTGCACACATAGACAAGCGCATCCATGCATATACTGCATGCACCTACATGCACCGCATAGCACACAATTAAAATGAAAGAGAGAAAGAAAGAAAGAAAGAAAGAAAGAAAGAAAGAAAGAAAGAAAGAAAGAAAGAAAGAAAGAAAGAAAGAAAGAAAGAAAGAAAGATGGATGAGGGAAAGAACCAGAATTCATGCCTGCCTTAAATGCAAAGCTATGGAGAACATCTGGGCAAGATGATACTATGACCAACCTGATCAACCTTCAATTCTCTTCTGAGACATAAAAATATTATAATAAATAATATGCTCTCCAATAAGGCAAAGAATCTAGAATCTGTGTTGAAATGAAGTAACTATAAGTTTAAGTACTTTGGCTTTAGAAATGACAAGAACAACAAACCTTCAATTGTTTGAATAGGTGCATAGATTTGTGCTAACATATTTGAAATTGCTTTGTAAAATGGGAAGATTATTAAAGTATTTGCGTCCATCTTTCTCCTAACTCTAACAACTCCTTTCCTTCCCTTTTGTCCTTTGTGTAGAGGACAAAGCCTATCAGGATTCATGCCTGCAACACAAACAGCCATTGGCTTCCACTAGGTCCCAGTCCAACTGCAGATCCATCATTTCAAATGGCAATTCCATAGGAAATCGATATTTTGAAAGGAAGATTGCTTCGGCTAGTGTGTTGTGGACTGTGGGTGCAGCCAGAGAATTCAAGAAAGCAGATCTGTTTGTATCCGCGGCTCATTCTAGCAGGATTGATTGCAGGGAGCTTCTATGAGAGGAACTGGGAAAGCTATTCATCCCCTCTTCTCTTTCAACCTGTGGTGTCCTCCATTCTGAAACTAATAACAGCAGTGCTCAATTGTAAATAGCAGCAGGAGACACACAAACATCCTGCCCGACTCAAAATGCTAAGAAATCACTCTACTGTTTAAAGATTGATGATCTTTCTAGTTAATATCTTCTTTTCATATTTTGTGTTACTACAAGTGGCTGAGATGTCACACAACTAAAACACATTATTAATGCCCTGATTCAAAAAGTTCCTTTGAACACTGCACTCAAAAACAATCTAAAAGTCTTTAAAATGATTCTTATTTTCCATACTGCTTATTTAAATTAGTGATAAATGGAGAGAATGTGTAATAAATGAAAATTAAAAGAAACTAAATTTCAGAATAGGAAAAAAAATCTATGGGTAATATATATCTATCTGCCAATGCCAAGCACAGGTATATTTTGATCTATTTCTCCTAATATTTCCCATGAAATCATTTATATGATGAAGATACAATATTATGTCACCCATAAAAATTTTAAATCACATAAGTATCCTTACTCTCTAATGTCAGTGATTTATACTATATTTTATTATAATATCATAATTTAATTTTTACAAGTTGCATGATCATTTTATTACTGCTTTTATTTAAATTATATTCAATGTGGTATTTGGGTTTTATACATAATTCAGATATAAACACTATTATATTCTTCAAAAGTTTTTCACATGTATGCATAACTTTAAAAGAGTTCAGTGGGTTTTTTTCTTACAATATGTATTTTCTCACATTAATCTCCTTTTGCATCCACTCCTGATGTAAACAATCACAACTGTCGATTTACCTTTGTGCCAGTGTAACAATACAACAGTGGTTCTATATAACTGAGTAAATTAGCCAAAGGGCAATGTGACAATTCACTTAATTGTCAAAAGCATAGATAGGAATTGACACAGAGATCCACAACCAAATAACTTACAGCCAATAGGAAACTTTGGCGCACAGAGTCCTATTACGCTCTCACCAGACCATTCCTTTCAAGGCTCGGGGATCTTGTAGAAGATACAGAAAGATTGTAAGAGCCAGAGGTGATAGATGAACCCAAGGAAACAGTGTCCTGTAGGCATGACAGAACTAATGCACATATGTACTTATAGAGACTGTCAACGTGAACAAAATCCAGGTTCAAGACAATCCAAGTACCACCACTGAGAAGAAGTGGACATGGGGGCCCCCACCCTTACGCAAGATGCTATTTGCAATTGATACCTGCTGACAAATGGGAAAACAATTTTCTCCAATGGAATAACACTGGGTATACCAACCACACTGTAAGGTTGGCCCCATATTGAGGAGTTGTTGGTCAACATGAAATAAACTCTACAATTTTTGATGGGCTTTTCTGGTTGACTTGGTTTGAGGTCTTTTGTCAAATTAGGTTTTTATTTGGCTTGTTCATTTTGTTGTTGGTATTTATTTATTTATTTATTTAGATATTTTCTTTATTTACTTTTCTAATGTTATTCCCTTTCCCGGTTTTCCCCCCAGCCCCAGAAACTCCCTATATCATTCTCCCTCTCCCTGCATCTATGAAGGTGTTTACCCACCCACCCACTCCCGCCTCCCTGCCCTGGCCTTCCCCTATACAGGGGCATTGAGCCTTCACAGTACCAAGGGCCTCTCCTCTCACTGACGCATGACAAGACCATCCTCTGCTACATGGGTCCCTCCATGTATATCCTTTGGTTGGTGGTACCCTCTAGGAGCTCTGGGGTGGGGGAGGGCTGGTTGGTTGATATTGTTGTTCTTCCTATGGAGTTGCAAACCCCTTCAGTTCCTTCAGTCCTTTCTCAATTGGGGACCCCGTAATCAGTTCAATGATTGGCTGCAAGCATCTGCCTATGTATTTGTCAGGCTCTGGCAGAGCCTCTCAGGAAACAGCCATATCAGCCTTCCATCAGCAAGCACTTCCCAGCATCCACAATGGTGTCTGCGTTTGGTGACTGTATATGGGATGGATTCCCAGGTGGGGCAGTCTCTGGATGGCCTTTCCTTCAGTCTCTGTTCCACCTTTGTCTCTGCATTTGCTCCCATGAATATTATTTTGTTTCCTTTTCTAAGAAGGAATGAAGCACTTATACTGTGGTCTTCCTTCTTCTTGAGCTTCATGTGGTCTGTGAAATGTATATTGGTTATTTCTTGAGAGAGAAGGGGGGTGGAGAACATGAAGTTTGGTGGGCAGGGAAAGGTAGATCTAGGATCAGCTGGAGAAGAGAAAATATCTTATGACTAGGGTAAGGAAGATTATTTTTCGAGCACGAGATATATGGGACTCTCTATGACCAAGAGCAAACAGAAGTGCAGACAGCACTCAGAATCCAAGGATGATGCAAAAGAAAGAGTAAAAGACATCAAAAAGGAAAAGTTGAATCTAATGTAGAGGTTACTTCAACCACAGACCCTGTAAACTCAAGCCAACAAAAGAAGAGCTAACCATAAACATCCCTACTGTATTTTAATACAGCATTTGTATTTTTTAAAACAATCTTATATTTTGATACAGCATATGTACTTTCTACTTTTCAGAATGGTCCGGATTGTGTTATATAAAGGAAGGGTGACATGACAACAAGGGTTTGGGCTCAAACAAACCTTGTGACCCACAACAAGTCAGATGAGCTGCTGGCATAGAAAGGTCTTCAGTGAACTATTCGGTTGAGAAAATCAATTCCTGTGTTTGATTTTCCCTTTTATTTCTTTCCTGTGTGCTGTTTTACAATTCTGTTCAGCTTAGTCCTGATTTATATGCAGCAGGCTGAAAACTTGGAGAATCTTTCTCTCATTTTTCTTACTATTCTCATTTTACGTATCTGGAAACATTTATTATCAAGGACTGAGAATGGTATACAAAACAAAAAAAAAATCATTTAAATGAGTTTTTGAAAAGATATTTTTGAATGTAGGACATACATAGTTGTCTAGAGGTCAAAGCCTTTCCCATTTGTAAGATCCAGCTGCTTGAGAGGGGACTGTGTCTCCTAAGATTCTAAACCCTGTGCTTTCATAAGTATCATGTAGGACACAAAAGTAAAGATTTATGGAATTGTCTTTCAAGTGTCTCAAGATGTGTACATAGATCAGCCAGTCAGTTTGGATGGGCTAGAGAAGAATCAGTCTCTTTTCAAGGAAATCAAATAGAATGAATTGATGTCACTAAGAAAAAAAAATCAGCTAGAGAAAGTACCCAAGGAGCTAAAGGGGTCTGCAACCCTATAGGAGGATCAAGAATAGAACTCACCAGTACCCCCCAGAGCTTGTGTCTCTAGTTGCATATGTAGCAGAAGATGGCCTACTTGGCCATCAGTGGGAGGAGAGGCCCTGGACTTGTGAAGATCATATGCCCCAGTACATGGGAATGCCAGGGTCAGGCAGCAGGAGTAGGTGGGTTGGGGAGCAGGGCAGGGGGAGTATACGGAACTTTAGGGATAGCATTTGAAATGTAAATGAAGAAAATATCTAATAAAAATGTCAAAAAAGTGAAAAAAAACAGTGTGTGATTTTTTACAGCTAGTAAGAAATTATATTTCTCATAGAGGATTTTTAGCAAAATAAAACTCTGAAAAAAACTTCTTCCACTGTAGGTTATAAATAACTGTAGGTATAAAGAAAACTTATGCTTATGAAAGATCCTTTGTTTGAATTGTAGAAATTCATCTGTGAGTTGGACAAAATATCTGTAAAAAAAGACTATGTAATGAAAACTACTTGGAACCCATCCCCTTAGTCTATCCTTCTCCCACTGAAGCCTTGGTATTCAGAAAGGTTGAGTATTAGGAGTCACAACAACAGTCAGAATGTAAAGACAGAAAACCTCGATCTCATATAAGTTTCTGGCAATCTGAATCCTAGCAGAGTGACCCTGCAGACTGGCATCAGCTGATTTTCATATGCAGGTCAAGTCTCAGCAGGTACGAGTCTTGAGAGGTGACCCATTTTCTATCCTTTCCAGAGGTTGAGCCAGTGTAGGTAGAATCCCAAATAGTCTTTCCCAATGAGGCACAGAGGGTGGCTGAAAAGAAACTCTTGGTATCTCAGTTTGAATGAGAATATACCAAAGAGGTTCATCAATTTGAATGCTTCATTATCAGAAAGTAGCATTATTTAGAAGAATTAAGAAGTGTGGCCTTACTGGAGTAGGTGTGGCCTTGTTCAAAGTGGGCTTTGAGATTTCAGAAGCCCAAATGAGCGCTCTCGCTCTCTCTCTCTCTCTCTCTCTCTCTCTCTCTCTCTCTCTCTCTCTCTCTCTCTCTCTC
>NC_034607.1:26200068-26202993 GCF_900095145.1 Mus pahari | reverse complement strand
GATCCAGATGTAGACCTGTCAATTACTATGTCTGCCTACACGTCACCATGCTTTCTGCTATGACAATAATGGACTAAACCTGTGAAATCATAAGCAGACCCCAGTTAAATGCTTCCTTTTTGTAAGACTTGCCGTGGCCATTGTGTCTCCTACCAGCAATGGAGCAGCGCTGATGAAGACTCACACGGAATCCCTGAAGGAGAGAGGATAAGAAAAATAGACATGTACAACATGAACTTCCCAAAGCAGTGGCTGCATGATACCTACCATGAGGACAATTGTTAAAACAAGATATGCTCTAGAGACCCCAAGTCAAGTCAGAAAACTGCAGGAGCATCATGAGCCTAGAAAACCCCAGTGAAAAGAAGCACAGAGAAGCTGACAGTGACTTGGTTTACCCAGAAGACACAGATCGAACCTGAAAGCTACTTTGATGTGCCAAGACTGTTTTGTATTACAGAGGTAATAGAACTTTGAAATACATCATAAATTCATCTAAACCATCATTGTAAGTCTGGCTTTGTGCATATCTCTCTTCCTTATATACCTTTTCAATTAGGTTTTAAATACATTTAAAGGCATAAAATATTTTGATTCTGTTAAAACCCCTTCTCATTCTAGGCCAATATCTTCTCTCTATCAGTTATTTAAGAAGGGCTGCTGAGGCTATGCCAGTGCCTGGCCAACACAGAAGTGGATGCTCACAGTCAGCTATTGGATGGAACACAGGGTCCCCAATGGAGGAGCTAGAGAAAGAACCCAAGGAGCTGAAGGGGTCTAACAATGTGAACTAACCAGTACCCCCAGAGCTCATGTCTCTAACTGCATATGTAACAGAAGATGGCCTATTCGGCCATCATTGAGAAGAGAGGCCCCTTGGTCTTGCAAACTTTAAATGCCCCAGTACAGGGGAATGCCAGGGTCAAGAAGTAGGAGTGGGTGGGTAGGGGAGCAGGGGCAGGGGGAGGGTATAGGGAACTTTCAGGATAGCATTTGAAATGTAAATAAAGAAAATATCTAATAAAAAATAAAGTAAAAAAAAAAAGTGCTGTTTTTAATGCTCCCCAATATTTTATTGAAATGGCAAACACGTGTGAATTCACATGAAAGAGATGAAGCCAACATACTTGTGTTTCTTACACCTCATGGATGTATTTGAATGTTGAGTATCAACAATGATGGACTCAAACCATGAGATCTGAGCATGCAGTTCACTGCATTCAAACAGTGCATCAATGGCATCCTATTTGTACTTTACATGGTACCACGTACACAACACCCCTTTACTAAGCACAAACACGTTTATAAAATTCTATAGATTCATACAGACGACAGAGTTTCAGTACAAGTGCAGTTCCATATAAGCTCTGAAGAGAAAAACATCAGATGCAGCCAATGAGAGGCATATTTCCTAAATGTTTTGTAAGAAATCTGCTACACTCTCTACAAAGCAGTGGCTTCATCACCAAGCCCCTTAGTTAAGCAATGCCAGAGGTCCTATTGTTATCAGTTACAAACTAGCTGTGTGCTATGCATCTCCTGCTTCGAAATGTCATGATAATTTTTCCTATATAAAAGTGTGCTCCTCTTACAGTTTCAACTGTTTTTATTACTCAAAAAAAAGCCATTTTGGAATTTTTAAATTTAAAAAGCATATTTAGGAAAGCAACCATACTGATTATTTGATCTCTAGGGAATAATTTTCATGTCTAATGACCTATTAGGGATTTTAAAGGGATTATTAAATTTTAAAACAACTCTCTAGCTGTAATATGCCAGTTAACAGCTAACACAGACACAATGCAAGATATTGGTGAAATAATAAAAGCGTTATATCATGTGCAATATATTTTAATGTTATTTTTTATAACTATGGCCAGAAAAGGGATCAAAGAGGATTTGGGTTTGGGTTTGGGTTTTTTGTTGTTGTTGTTGTTGTTTGTTTGTTTTAACAATCATCACCAATCAGGCCATGAGTATTTATTTATTTCAATTAAACGTTCAAACAATAATGAAAAGAAATGTTAAACTTCGTAAAAAAAAAATCAGGGCAGGGGAATTTTACTTGAGGAGAAAGGAGGAGCGACCCAAAGAGGAAAATATGGAGGCAGAAAAAGTGTACTAACATTTTTTGAAAATGCCATGAAGCATTTTTATCTTTGCTTAAAATCATATATATTTAGTTAATTATTTTTACCACTTGGGGCGACAGTACTCCTCACAAAAGCCATATACTATTAAAAACAAAAACAAAAAACAAAACAATTTCAGGCACTGGAAACTGCCTTTTGAATTGTTGGTGAGAGAAGACTAAAAGACCCTCAAAGCGACCTAAACTATTACATTTGCCCTTGAGTGCCACACAGAAATGAAAGGTAAGGCCCTATCACTAGGTACTTCTTACAGAAGACTTGGAGGACATGGAAACCTCTGTGCTGGGGACTAGCTGTCACAGTACCAGAAGCAGTTATATATGCTGCTTATATATATGTAAATATATATAATATATTTGTAAATTATATATAATTTATATGTAAATTATATATAATATATATGTATATATATGTAAATATATATAAGTTATATATATGTAAAGAAAGCAATCAGTACTCTTTTTTGTGTATAATGTCTAAAAATCGTGACAATGACCAAAATTGTAAGATATTCTAAAAAGGGTAAAAGTGGCAATTTTTTTCTTTTTTTAAACTTATTTTATTAGATATTTTCTTCATTTACATTTCAAATGCTATCCCAAATGTCCCCTATACCCTCCCCCCAGCCTGCTCCCCTGCCCACCCACTCCCACTTCTTGGCCCTGGTGTTCCCCCTGTATGGGACATATAAAGTTTGCAAGACCAAGGGGCATCTCTTCCCAAAGATGGCTGACTAGGACATCTTCTGCTATATATGCAGCTAAAGACACGA
>NC_034607.1:26161176-26197416 GCF_900095145.1 Mus pahari | reverse complement strand
AATTTCTTTCTTCAGAGACTTGAAATTTTTGTCATACAGATCTTTCGCCTCCTTAGTTAAAGTCACACCAAGGTATTTTATATTTTTTGTGACTAATGTAAAGGGTGTAGTTTCCTTAATTTCTTCCTCCTCCTTCGTGTAGAGAAAGGACATTGATTTGTTTGAGTTAATTTTATGGCACTTATACCCTTGGGGTAACCAATAGTGATCTAATTGGATTTAAAGCCTGCCCAATCGGACATAATGAGTTCCTGACTGTAATCCTAGCCCACTACCAGTGACTGGTAAGACCATGGCTCTTAGATGAAAACTTACTACTGTCACTTCCCTAAAAAAATAGCATAATCTAAGCACTTTTGAAATATTTATCCTTATACCCACCTATAAATGTATCTCTCATGCTTCACCAAATAAGTTTCTTTTTGCAACAGACAGAATCCATTATAGAAAGTCACAACTTGTCAAAATGCAGATAGCAACTGACTACGGGGTGCACAGCTCCAACTGATACATCTACCATACAACCCTTACACCCAAGTCCTACATGGCATTGCAGAAGTGGAGGAAGAATGATTGTAGGACCCAGAGAACCCCAAGATCTACTTTGTGATAGTTGTGATAGTGTTTTCTATGTATGGTAGGGAAGCTGTACCCATGAAATTACAATAATATAGTTGGTGGTCTAATAAATCACTGAATGATGTCAATATCTATTGACATGACAATGTGGATATGGGAAATTTTCATAATGCCCTTCCCACAGAAGAAGGGGGTACAGGTAATTAATAGTGGAAAAACCAGCCTTATCTGGGGACAAGTCTCCATATATTATCTGACCCCAAGTAATCAATGCTAAATGTATACACACATGAGCAACACTACTGAATTCAATAGTTTGTACTTTAAAACTTATATTTATATGTATATAAAAATTAAGGAATAAGAGGCCATGAATTTTATGAGTAGCATCATGGTATGCAAAATGGTTGAGGGACGAAGGATAAATGATGTATGTAATTCTCCAAAACAAAAGAATATAATTTTTAAGAGTACTTTATATGAAGCAAGCTCAGTTCACTGCATGCGTAATTTTATAAAGTGACTACTGTTAATATTAGTGACCTCTTGGAACAATAAATGAATAAGTTGCAGATCCATGAATCCTTCCCTTACCCTTCTAATCCAGCACCTGAATCCTGCATCTCCTTGAATCCTGCATCACACTGCATCAGGACCACTCACACAGCACCTGTGAGATATATTTTTATAAAAATAGTTCTAGAGAAAAGATCATCCACCATAAAATAGAAAGAACATTAGAATATTTGAAATTATTCAATAAAGGCCATGACCATATTGTTGGCTCCTCCCTCTAAGCCTTGTGTTCTGCCTCTTGCAGACAGGTTGGGAGTTTATTCCTGGAACCCTGGATCTGGACAGCGTCCTCGGACCGCCCACTGTCACCACCCACCGTCGCCTGGACCGCCCACCATCGGAGACCTGCCCGCCACTGCCAGGTCTGCCCATCATCGCAAGAATGCCGTGGCAACTTCTAAGGACTCAGGGGAATGCTGGGAACCCTTCTTTGTATTTAAGCCAGTCCTGACAATAAAGATTAGGGCTTTGATCAGACATTTGCCAAGGCCCCATATTTCCTTTCGCAGCCCTGTTCTTTCTCAGGAGTTCCCATCCTCCAGTTCGGATCCACAGTGGTTCTGCAGGCAGAACCACACATTTGGCGTCCAACATGGACTGCACATTTGGCGTCCAATGTGGACTCCACACCATATCATTTATATTTTTATTTATTTCATACCATTTATATTTTTAAAATCTCTTCCTAAGGGAATAACAAAGCTGGATACTGCTAGAACAAATGTAAAGAGCCAAATGCTTTAGCCATCATGGTGTTAAATCTTTCATTGTAAGGCCTTAGTTCATGAGTATTTTATTTATTAATATATACACCAAAGAAGTAATTTACATATGCATGTATGAATTCATAGCAACATGACTTGTTCTTTTATGCAAAATAGGCTTGTACCTTATTTATCAGCATTTAAATGCCTATAATAAACACTAAGGTCATTTGTAATAAAATGTGTATTTCTCAAAACCATGAAATTCATTGGCTGTGCTTGGCAGCATGTTTATAGCCCTTCAATAAGCACCTGGGTTTCATATAAAGTTATTTAGTTTTTATTTATCCTCCCACTCTTATAATAATATGTTAAATTTTCATTGCAACTGAAAGAAAAGGATGGATAACTCTAGCTTACAAATTACAAATTGCATGTGAAGGGTTTAGAACAGTGCCTAGCCCCTTTGAGGACTATAGTTGTATGAAACAGAACTTTATCTACACTTGCCTAAGGGAGGAGAATGAGATTATTTAAAGGACATCATCTTATTTGATGAAGCTAAGTGACAATGAAAGACTCTTTCAGACCTTTTTTTTTTTTTTTTTTTTTTTTTTTTTTTTTTTTTTGTCATTATTTACATTTCAAAAGCTGTACAGATAATTGTGAGCCNTCCTCTGGTTGCTGGGAATTGAATTTAGAATCTTTTTTTTTTTTTTTTTTTTTTTTTTTTTCTGGTCAGCCCTGCTCGCTCAGGACCAAAGATTTATTTTATTATTATAAGTAAGTACACGGTTGCTGTCTTCAGACACACAAGAAGAAGGCTTCAGATCTCATTATGGATGGTTGTGAGCCACCATGTGGTTGCTGGGATTTGAACTCAGGATCTTCAGAAGAGCAGTTATTGCTCTTACCCACTGAGCCATCTCAACAGCCCCTCAAACAATGTCTCTACATGAAATAAAATAGTAAAAGTGAATGCAAATGTAGGAGAGGAGAAATCTTTGCTAACTTTTCATGCTGTTTGAGTAATTGTAAGACGAGCATCAGGAACAGCAATTCTAATTCAGAAACCCCTTCAAGTCTATATACAGAGCAAGCCTGTCAGGACAGTCGGTCCTGCTGTGACTCAACTGCATTGGGAACACTGCTGAATTATCACACACCATGTCCTTTGTGGGCCTTATTTTAAAGAAGAGATTGGGAACGTGACATTAGCAAGCCATCTCCTGAATGCAAATTCTTTCCTGCCTCAGCCATCCAAGCTCCAGTACGCCTTGCTCAGCACTGATTCAAACAGAAGTTTTACTTTAATTCAAACAAAATAAAAATGGGTTTTACACAAGAATTAATATTCACAAATTACCGAATCTGATTTATTCATAATGTCCCAACACTAGAAACAACCCAGTGCTCTTCATCTCTAGAACGAAATGCCTATTAGTCAGCAATAAAATAAGTCACGATGAATGTAACAATGATGTGCCTTGAATGTTTTGCACCAGTAACAGAATAGGCGGCTTGGTATCCTATTTTATCATCTATGGCATTATCATAAATATAAACCTCTAAAGACAGAACATAAATCAGAGGGTTCCAGAAACTACATGGAAGAAATCCACAAGGGGGCGCCAAGACGTTCAGAGGATGTCTTGATTGGATGTCTTGTGTTTTCACATCTTCCATGGTGCTGCTAAGTGTCCCTGCGAATGTTTTAACATTCATGGGACTGTATGCTAAATATTGAGAAGCTTTTTGCTTGTTACTTTCAAAAAATAAAAGGCAGAAGTAAATTAGGAGGAAAGAAAAATATTGAACAAAATACTAGAAATGTTATCTTTGAAAGATAATTTAAGATAGAGATCCCAGGATTCCCTGAAACATAACAAAATTAAAAATTAAAGTAACATAACAAATGTTAAGTTTTCTTCTTCAAGAAGGCCTTCGGGAAGTAGAGAACTGCAACTAGAGAACTGAAAGGCCCACATGTCCTTGACAATTTATACTATAATCAGTAAGATCTACTCTTGTGAAATGACTAGATTTCCAAAGAGAAAGCATCCTCTTTGAACATTTTTAATAAAGAGTATGCAACTTAAAAGAAAGTAAAGTTGGGTTCTCATCAAATTTCAAAAATACTGAGATTAGATGGCAAAAAAATAACATACGTTAGAGTTTAGAGACAGAATATATATATATATATATATATATATATATATATATATATATATATATATACATGTATGTATACATGTATATATATACATATATATGTAAAGAATTTTATATCCAGCAAAAATGCATTTTCAATTCAAATAGAATAGCACAACCAATTTACTGTTAACACAAAAGAAATCATGACACTCTCACTAGCATTTTCTTTGGAATCTAGTAGATAAAGAAATTTAACAGTAAAGATTAGTGGCGCCAGGTGGTGGTGGCACACGCCTTTAATCCCAGCACTTGGGAGGCAGAGGTAGGCAGATTTCTGAGTTCAAGGCCAGCCTGGTCCACAAAGTGAGCTCTAGTACAGCCAGGGCTATATAGAGAAACTGTGTCTTGAACCCCGCCCCCCCAAAAAAAAGATTAATAGAAAAACATGAAAATAAGCATTTATGGTGAGTGAGTATTATAGTCATAATTACATTTAAACATAAAAGTAAATGAGAGTTTAAAAGGAAAAGAATAGGTAACAGTTATACAATCAAGTCTTGTCAAGTTATAGATATGTAGTAATTACATCCGTTCTATAATTACATCGATAATGCTCCTATTAGTATTGGTACTCTGAGTATCTTATATATAATAAAGACAGGAAAAAAATAAATTATGGAATACATATAATTCTATCACAATTTCTGGTATTGAAATTTAAACAATGTAACTGTATAGAAGCTGAATTCAAAACATTTATTTTGTGATAGTAATCTCTTAAACATTATTATTAACCTGTGAAGTACATTATCTTTATATATGTATGCATTTAATGATATATGTTGGTATATGTGGTTCTGTCTGCACATTAAATTAAATGAACATTAATAATGACTGTCTTTTCATCCATGTTCACTGCTGAATTTTTCACAGTATCAAAACAATAGAATCAGTCTAGGTGCTTATCAACAAATGACTAGATAATGATAAAAAGTTCTGGAATTTTATTGGTAAAAAATTATAAGATTTGTAAGAAAATGGATGTAATCAATCATATAGGTCAAAATTTTTATAATAAGGACTGAAATTGGATTCTTTGAAGAAAGTTTGATTCCAGAAATGAACCAAAATATACACAAGAATATATATCCCCCGCCCCTCTCTCTCTCTGTGTCCCTTTCTTACACACACACACACACACACACACACACATACACAAACACCACAGTTAAAAAAAATGTTCAAATTTAACATCCATTGAATAAATTCACATTTAAAACCATTCCTGGCTATACATAGCTACCATCAAGTGAACAAAATGACAAAATAAAGTGTTGGAAAGGATGGGAGGAAATAGGAACCTTTGTCTGTTCTTGGTAGGGGGACGGACGTAAACTGGCACAGCCTTAATCGAAATCACTATGGAGACTTTATTTTTATTTTTTTAAGATTTATTTATTTTATTTATATGAGTACACTGTAGCTGTCAGACACACCAGAAGAGGGCATCAGATCTCATTACAGATGGCTGTGCCACCATGTGGTTGCTGGAGATTGAACTCGTGACCTCTAGAAGAGCAGTCAGTGCTCTTAACCACTGAGCCATCTCTCCAGGCCTTTATGGAAACTTCTTTAAAAAATAGATCTGTTATCTACGCAGCTCCTCTCCTCCTAGGCATATAACCAATGTGCTGCACATCTCACCCCAGAGACATATTTCCATGCATGTTCACTGCTGCATTCTTCACAGCATCTTGAAAATAGAATCAGTCTAAATGTTTATCAACAACTGAATAGATAATGATTAAAGGTTCTGGAATTGTATTGGTAAAGAGTTATAAAATTAGTCAGCAAATGAATCTAAACAGGAAATACTGTACCAGATGGGTAACGTGGACTCATAAAGACAAACACTGCATGTTCTCTTTAGTATGCAAATATTATTTCCCAATTTGAATGTCTCTGTACTTGTGAGGGAGTTGAGTATTTGTGTAGGCCAGGAAATTAGAAAGAGGCCCATGAACAGGAGAAAATGAGGCTATCAAAGAAAATGTTACTGAGAGTAATAAAGCATCTCTGATAGAAAACTGACAGGGAAAATATTAAAAGTGTAAGGGTGTAAGTAAAAACATGCGTGACAGCGGGTGGGCAGTGTCAAAGAAGAGAAACACACTGTATGAGAATGTGGTGATGGTGACGGCACCCACTACTTTGTTGACTAATGAAGGAAAACAAAAGCCAGTTTTGAATCCATTAGACTTGAGCATTAATTTAATTAATAATAAAGATTTAATGAAACTCTCAAGAAACTTAGGTACTATCGCACAAATGTTTCCTTTGCATGGAAATCTATCAACGCATACAGATTTTTTTATAATTTTAATTAATTTATCTACTTTTTCTTTACATGTATGAGTGTTTTGTCTGCATGTATGTTAGAGTACCATGTGCATGTAGAGGAGGTCAGAAGAGAGCATGGTAGTCCCTAAAACCGAAATAAACAACCATGTATATGCTGGAAACCTGACCCAGGTTCTCTGTAAGAGCAGCTGCTACTGTTAGGCATTGAGCCTTGCCTCCAGCCACACATAGAGTGAGTTAAGAACCTGCATAGACTTTTGGTTTTAATGACTTTCATATTTTCTTTTATTTTACTGAGTTCTGACTGAATTCCTTTGTTTGATTTCTGTAATTACTAATTGAACCTTAATTTATTGCCAGTCTATATTATAGTCCATTTCTCAAACATTTCCTGTAGACTATTTCCAATTGATACTTTTCTAGCAATTTTTTCCACTGGTGAATTAACTTAATTTTAATTCTTCAAAAGTAATAATTACACTCCTTAAAGTCCTTAATTCCCTTGAGCTTTTATGAATTTTGATTACCGTTAAAGGTTAAAAACATTGAATCACTTACTTATTGTCTGGGTCTATCTTTAGGTTTTTCATTATTTTCACTCATGATGCTTTCAAAAAAAGAAAAAGAAAACATTCTAGGCCTCTTCTTGTAATGTGGGGTAGACTGGAGATACTGCCCACTGCTAAGATGTCAAAACTCATCATTTGACTTTAGTATAGTACTCAAAATTCTAAGAATAATGGAAAAAAGTAATCAAGATATAGATGTAGGTAAAAAATTATCTGAAGAAAAAAAGATTCCAATAGCTCATGAAATAATAGCAAGCTTTGGAAAATGACATTGCATGAATTGGAAAGCTTCTGCACAGCAAAGAAGATAATGAAAGAAAGAGACAGCCTTTAAGGGAGAGAGAAATCTTTCCTCTTTCTTTGACAGGGAATTGGTACCCATATTATGCAGAGAAGTAGTAGACAACATCCTACAAATTAAGTCATGTACTCAATAAACAGGCAAACCAAGTGAGCAGACAGTTCTCAAAAGGAGAAGCGCAAATAGATGATGGATACGCTCCTGCAAAGTATCATTAGCCATGGATGAAATGCAAATGAATAAAAACCATACTAAGAATCTATCTCACTCCAGTCAAAATGACTATCATCAAAAACAATAAATGTGACCACACACATTGTGGGAATGGGAACTGGTATGAAATTCGTATGGAGGCTACTTATGTGTCATATGATCTAGCTATACCACTTCTCGGTATCAACACAAAGGAATACTATTTAACATACAACAGAGATATCTGCATGCCACGATCTACTATTCACGCTGGTCACTCATTGGAATCACTGGGTAAAGAAAACATGGTATTTATGCACACCCCAGTTTTACTCAAACATCTAAAAGGAACAAAATTATTTGATTTGTAGAAAAATAGATGGGATGGGATATTGCCCAAGAGAGAAGAATAAAGAAAAAATGCAGCCCATCACAGAAAATATTTCAGTTTCTTCTGAAATCACTTCAAGTATCATTCAACCTGTGTTTCTTTATTAAAATGAGAAGTATCAGAAATTCTTCAAATTTTCCCTTCTTCGACATAGCTATAGATTTTATTTTTTCAGTTATATTTGCTATACTTGTTTTATGTGATAAAGGTAATATAGTATTATAATAACAGTGAAACTATCAATAAAACATATACTTCTTGACTCCATTCTCTTCCTAGCACTTTGCAATTACTCTGGTGGCTATGAAAGAATGCCACAGATTTTCTTTATGAAGCATCAGCTGAAGAGAGTGTAATTAGCTAGCCGCTTCCACCTGCTCTCGCTTCAGCTCCTCCACATTAGACTAGTACCCTACTTCGCTGGGGTTTCCCCAGCCAATGCCTTAGCCCAGCAACTAAGTTGCTGCTGCATTCTGGCTCCTATTTCGGACAGGATCTGTATGATAGGCAATAACTGCTCAAGATGAGCTTATGAGTCTGTTTCATCTTTCTCAAATATTCACCCTGAAAAAGGCCAGAAACGTTTTCTAATAGACTATCACGAAGCATCAAGAGACATAGACTAAGTCCCCTACCACAAGCAGAGCCAAAGCACGGCCTCAGTTAAAAATTTTCTACAAGGGAATGAGTACCATTCTTCAGGACATAAATTCGCATGCATTAAACAAGAGACCTCTCTCTATGGTCATCCCTGTAGTGATAATACATATGGTTTAGAGCCAATGATAAAAATCAGGCTTGGCCTTACTTTCTATCACTTTCAATGATTCCCTTGAAGACCCTGTAGGATATTCAGCTAATGTCACTAGTTAGGACTCATACAACGTTTTTCCATTGAAAACCTTTTGAGGCTGGGAGGGAGGGGGCTGCAGCTCAGCCAGCAAAGTATCTGCTTCATACTGAGCTTGGATCTCTAGTAGCCATGTAAAACTGCATTAATCTGTGACCCAGCATTGAGGAGGTGGAGATAAATGGATTCTGGGAGCTCATTGTTTAGCTGACCTAGCTGAAGATACCCAACATTGACCTCTAGACTCTGCACATTCAAGAACATGCCTGTTTATGTGGGCATATCCACAGATATACTGATAGATGATAGATAGATAGATAGATAGATAGATAGATAGATAGATAGATAGATAGATAGATGATATATAAATAGATAGATGATACATATGTATATTACACATACTACACACATACACACACACAAAGAAATCTTCTTACAAAGTATTTATTATACTATTATAAAGACATTCTTGGAGGCTGACAAAATATATGCCAAGCCTGACAACCTGAGTTGAATCCTTAGAACCCACTTGGTAGAAAGACAGAAATGACTCTCAAAAGTTGTCCTTTTATCTATATGTATATGCTATATCATAGGTGTCTATGCACAGACAACATGCACACAATAAATAACTGCTTTGAAAGAATTTAAAAATAAAATAAGACATTCTCCCTCCTACAAAAAAAAATTACTAATTCCTACAGTCACACTTTCAAAACAGGTTATATAACAACCTTTTACAAACAGAAAAATCAATATAACAAGATTCCTTCTCAGAATCCAGCAGGCAGCATAATCCAACAGCGGCAATACAAGTACACGTGCTCCATGCTCCTATATAATTGTCTAAGCACAAATCCCGAGGGCACTGTCCTACAGGCACCATCTAGTTTACTTGTAATCAACTTATCAAGAATATTAGTCATTCTGGAAGGACCTATAACAAATAAAATTAGCTTGGATAAATTAAATATTGTTTGTCATTTTAACACACAAAATACCAAGCAGTCTAATTTTAAATTTAGTTAATTTAATGTGTACCAATATGATGACCTTCTACTTCCATGACTGCCTTTAAATAGTATTGCTACACAGCACTTTGTAGTTTCCCTTTGAGCATCAAAACCACATGGGAGCTAGTCAGAAGCAATATTATTCTAATTTTTTAGACCAGAAAACAGAATTCAAGCAATGTAGTCTGATTGATGGTACAGAATGAAGCCAGCCCTTGAATACATATCTTTGGAATCATTTCTTTCTAAAAAATCCAAACACTTGAACATAAATATTTGGAGCGAGAAGTCGATTTCTATGGTGACTCTGTAATTATCAGCTACGGGAACATCAACCACCAAATTAGCTACTCCAAGCGGCAGCTCAGCACAGTCTTATTCACCATTAAGCAAAGGGGGATAAGAAAATAGCCAAGCATTGAAAAAAAAATCCATTATCCAATTATCTGTACTTTGAAAACACACTAACGATTGTTCTGTGAATTGTTTACTCATGTGGTTCTCTGAAACTCGCTGCTGTTTTCTGTGTCCCTTCTATGAGACAGACACATCTGTCTCTTGAAAGTTACTGCTATGATTTGTCCTGCTGCCATACCCAGTAGGTCTGCTAAAGCTGGGCCAGCCACCTTCACTGCCTTACTGTGCTGTGGAGCGGCTAAAGGAATCAGGCACTGCTTTTCTACTTCCATTGTCTACCTTCTCCTCTAAGGAGCCCTTACCTAGAGGTGACAGTGTGTGGCAACCTTATGACCTGTACTCCCTGCCTCCAACCACCAAGCTTTCAGCTGTTTTAAGTCCTACTAATCTTGAAAATAAAGCAGACTCAGTCACGGGACCCTTTTCTGCCTATTTCTACCTTCTACATATTTTGTCTGTTAATAGACAAATTTGGGGATTAATCAGTCCATCTCCAAAGAACATTGATCAGTTTAACAAACATTCTCACAGTGCATTCTATGTTGGCAATACTATACTGCTTGCAATTGCTCGATATACCGAATGCAATCTCTACCCTTAAGGAGCTTACAGCTTATTAAGGGAGAGAGATAATAAACTGAGCCATATTACTATGATAGAATACATGCAGCTCAAGATGTTATAGAGGCTGAGAAGATGAACAATTAACAATGTACAAGGTGAGGATCCTGTTAATGAAATCTACAAGAAGGTATGTTATCATATCTTTCAGAATGAGTAGAAATTAGCAGAAGGAGAGTTTCAGGTGTGAAGTAATATAAGTAATTACATACATTCATGAAGCCACAGATTTGTTCAGCTTACAAGAGGTTGGATATTACCTGCACATGAATTAGGATTTGGTTTTGAACATATATGTTCAAGGAGCTGTGGAATAGTTATGTTGGAAATATTTATCAATAAGCTTAGGAGAAAAGTCAAAACTAAATATTTAGCAGTGATGAGCATCTTGATAACATGAAGGAAAACCAAAAAAAAAGTATGAAAGGGAGGTTGTTAATGAAAATAATTGGTCCAGAAGTTATGTACACTTAAGGAAATGTTTTTAAGTATATGTCTTAAGTAAGTAAAGAGCTGATTCGTAGAACAACCTTGGGAAAGCCTTTCAAGCAGAAGAAACCACAAACATGAAGATCTCAAAGTAAGAAGACCATGCTCAGGATATTTGAGAAATGGCAAAAGACCAGAATGAGTGAAGGGATAGTGATAGAAAGGAGAGAAGAATGCTAAGCCAGAGAAACAACAGGGTACACATCAAGAAGGGCCAGGGGGAAGATTTTAGTACCTATTCTGAGTACAAAAGAAGCCATAAGACATTAGTTTTGGGAAAGCAACATGACTCCTGTTGTAATAGACCTATCCTGCTCTCATCTACAAAACTATTTATATGTTAATTAAAAAAAACAGAGACCCACATAATGTTTCAGAAGAGATGATATAGTTCAGAAACAATATTGGCAGTTAAAACTATAATCCTAAACAGAGTACACAGGATTCTCTATGTTCCAGAATGTGATAAACTAAAATTAATGGTCAAAAGACAATGAAACAACTCAAAGCAGGAGAGAGAGAAGGGCTAGAAAGGCAGTTTTGCAGTTGCAGGCATTCACTGATCTTGCACAAGACCAGGATTTGTTTCCCAAGACACATATGGTAGTCACAATCATCATTAGTCCCAGGTCCAGATTAGATGGTGCCCGTATATAAACAGAAGCAAACCGCTCATATTCATAATGTTGAAGATAAATAAATCTTTAAATAAAAATCAGGATCAACATGGTAAAGAAAAAATGAGCTGAGAAAGACAGACTGTAAGACTTCACCGAGGCCACCGTGACAGCATTGTCTTGAGTTCCGACGGTGGAAATCCTGCTGTTGGATTTATCCTTTACCACAGAAGCTTCAGTGACGTGGAAGAGGCGGTGAGGGTTAAGAATATTGGCAGGCAAGGAATTAGACACAGCGTTAATGTCCTCTGTCAGACTCGACTGCAGAAATGACAGGATTACAGCAGTAGGTATTAAAATAAAAAAAATAATAAAAACATAAAAATAAAAGGCTCTCCTCATCCCTGTGATGTAGTGTGTTTCAGAACCAAGAAAGATCCACTGTAAGCTTTTCTAATCCAAGGCTGAAGAACAACCCAGTGGATTGGTTCCTCTTTCTGGCCACAGAGACTTCGATATCAAATTTCCCTGTAACCTGGGTCAATGAGAAAATTCCAGAATAAAAACTCAATGTGATTTATTCATCATCCCTCTGAAAGCATTGTAGGTACAGAACTCGGGAAGGCAATAATTAAACTCTCTCTGGGAAGCTGACATGTGGAGTAAATTTGTGTGGCATTTTATTGATCGCTGGTTTAATAATCTCACCTGTTTATCATATTGTCACCTTTAAGTTTTTCTAAGAAGATAGGAAAAGAATAATTATGGGGTTGGGAAGAGAGCTGAGTCAGTTGAGTGTTTGCCACTCATGCATGAGGGCCTGCTCTCTGTCCCCGGAACATATGTAAAGAGGTGGTTATGGTAATATGCATATATAATCTTTTCAACAGAGAAAGCAGGTATCCCCGAGGCTTGCTGACCAGCCAGTCCAGCCTAACCAACAAGATCCGATTTGCATCAGAAACCATGTCTCCCAAAATTTAGAGCTAAGATGAAAGGATGGACTATCCAGAGACTACCCCATCCAGGGATCCATCCCACCATCAGACACCAAACCCAGATACTAATGCACATGCCAGTAAGAATCTGCTGAAGGAACCCTGATATAGTGGCCTCTTGTGAGGCTATGCCAGTGCCTGGCAAACACAGAAGTGGATGCCCACAGTAAGCTATTGGATGGAACACAGGGCCCCCAATGGAGGAGCTAGAGAAAGTACCCAAGGAGCTGTAGGGGGATGCAACCCTGTAGGTGGAACAACAATATGAACTAACCAGTACCCCCTAGCTCATATCTCTAGCTGCATAGGTAGCATAAGATGGCCTAATCGGCCATCATTGGGAAGAGAGGCCCCTTGGTCTTGCAAACTTTATATGACCCAGCACAGGGGAAGGCCAGGGCCAAGTAGTGGGAGTGGGTGGGTAGGGGAGCAGGGGTGGGGGGAAGAGTATAGGGAACTTTCGGGATAGCATTTGAAATGTAAATAAAGAAAATATCTAATAAAAAATATAATTAAAAAAAAAAGAAACTATGTCCCCAAAAACAAAGCAAAAAATTCCTGCAGAGGAATGGCACCTGAGGTTGACTCTGGCCTACATATGTGTTCTTCCTCATGGGAAATAAATGCATTCTTACAGAAACATGATGAAAACCTCAAGTCCTGAATTTCAGTGGTTTTTTTTTTTTTGTCTATTGCAGCTCTCTATTACCCATGTTGGGCATTCTTTAGGAAGGGCATTAGGATATTACTACAAAATTTAAGTATCAAAATAATTGGCCCCTTCCCCTATTTTCTGGGCAGTGTTCGGAGTTGCTACTTATATGACTTCATTCTATTTTCAAAGCAATTCAATCAGTGAGATCCTATTATCTTGTTTAATGGCTACAGAAATTAAGACGACAGACACTGAAGTGTCAAAGCTGGAATGACACCCAGCACCCGTGTTCAAGGTGGCTTGCTCACTTACTGATGCAGGCCAAGAAGTTTGGGGGGCTCAGTTCAGGAAGGATTAACTGAAAAACTACTCAGGGTAACAAAATCTCCAGCGACTTAAACCGATTAAACCTATGGTAAAGGACAGATGTCTACTATTATTTGTGCTACAGAATAAAATTGATAAGTGTTTCTGTTTTTTTTGTTGTTGTTGTTGTTGTTGTTTTTTAACAAGGAAAGTGCAAAGCAGAAAACGAGAAGTAAGTTCAGTCCTGGGGCAATATGGACGTGCAAGTTTAAAACCTGTTGAGATTTACTTTGGACCAATCTATCACCAGAAAATCCCGAGAAATACAAAACACATCGTTTGATCTTCTTATATTCTTACGTTTTACTCAACTCAGCCTTTATCCACATCATACCCAACACAGCCATCCATACACGACACAACACTACAGTAATTTTTTAATGTCCAAAATGTAATGAGTAAAATCAGCTGTGCCAAAGCTTTTCAGTCCGTCATATTACCTTAGCAGAAAGTTACTAGAGGCTGCCAAGACTCAATAAAATAATCCACTTTTATTCCCTGTCTATCTAAACAGGAACCTCTGCATTTATGATGCATCTGGTACATAATTAGCCTCCTATCAGCCTCTTGGATGAAGCTGGCCTGATAAGACAAGCCTAAATAAAAGGCAGAGTATGGAAACCCACTCTGCCCACTATAACACATCCCAAGGTATTCAAGAACAACTCCCTACCAATGCAGTGAGGTGGCATAAGCTTGTGTATGATTTATTGAAGAGGAGGAAATCTGTCTATGACTGAAGTTCTAGTATTTTAACTATTTTAGCTGCTAAGTTTAAGAAATACACTTTATTTTTAAATGCCCAACTAGTATAATAAACTACTGTGAAAAGGACAATGGTGTAGCTGTTGCTTTCTGTATGCCTTTATCAATATGTTCTACTGTTACAAGCTAATTTGCACAAACAGGAAGTTTACCTGACTGGTGGTGAACAAAGTATTCAGTCTCTCTTTCATTTCAAGAATGGTTCATTTGTATTCATATCTACTCAGTCCATCCAAGAAAACTTTTTCAACTATTTTATTGTTTCCCTGGTTTTGGACAAGGGGAGGTTTGCAGCCCCTTCCAGGTACCTGCATTCTTCATATTGAGACAGAACACTAGAGCATTCTCAGCACATGCTGATGGGTGGGGCTTCCCCAGAAGCTTTCGTAAATAAGAGTATCTGAAGAATCTCCTCTGGATTAATAAAGGCTAAACTTCTTGCATGTGCATACTCTTGTCATGACTTGTATCTTATCCCTGTAAGATAACACTCTTGAGTACTTAATATACTAGGTTAGGGTGTTTTAGTTGGTTGTTTGGTTTTTCATAGTTTTGGGTTTTTGTTTTTGTTTTTGTTTTCATTTGGTTTGTTGGGTAGTTGGATAGTTGGTTGACTTGGGTTTTTTTGTTTGTTTGTTTGTTTTGTTTTATTTTGTTTGACAGGGTCTCTCTATGTAATCCTGGCTGTCTTGGAGCTTGATATGTAGACCAGTCTGGCCTCAAACTCACAGATATCTTCCTGCCTCTGCCTCCACAACCAGATTTTAGTTTACAGTAAATCACTCTTTTATTTAAATATACTTGCTTTTAAAAAAAATTCTCTATTTGGCTATTGTAAATGAAAAGACGATAACATGTGACAGAAAATATGTTATAACAAGGGTTGGATGCAAGCACTAAGACTATTGTGCACAGATTTCAGGGTCCTCAAAGACCACCAGGAGTCTAAATCCGAATCCATATGCAAAAGGAAAGCCATTATTCAAGCTTAAGCTCCTACCCTCAGACTCTGTCACAATGGATTCAATTATTCAGGGTTTTTATACTAGTTTGGACAGGTAACAGGGGTCTCTACACTAGCAATTGCCTTATTTGGCAAAGGTTAAACAGGGAATGGCAGTCTCCAGCTTGGCAGTTGCCTTCTTTGGCAAGGAATATCTTGGCACAAGATGATAACTTCAGCCAGCTTGAGCAATTTATCTATAATGTCTGGAATTTTAGGCACTTTCCTTCTATTCTCTGATTGACCAGGCCCAGGGCAATTTCTTCTTGGAATTGTTTGTGGCATTTCTATTAACCAGAGTTCAAATCGGGGACAAGATGGAGCCAGTTTACAAATCAACCTTCCTCCTGTTGCCTGTGTTCCTCAGGACTTGAATTTGAATCCTCAGAATGCAAAGTTATAGGAGGCTGTCTCTGTAATCCAAGCGCTCACAGTGACATTGGGGTAGAAACATTCTCTGAAGCCTGTGTGCTGTTGAGTCTGGGATGTTCAACAATGAATAACAACGCACTGGAAGCCTTGGTTGTTCTCTTCCCATCACATGAATTCTGCAGTACGTATGTGCCCACACATGCACACATATGCATACAACACACACATACACACACACACACACACACACACACACACACATTATAAAAGCCTGGTCTCTCATCATTAAAAAGAACCATGAGCAAAGGCTATGTGGGGCAGGAAAGCTATGCAACTTGGTGAGGCAGTCCAGAGCAAGAGTGATATCAGGACATGTCCAAATTCCATTTCCTCCTGAGACCATCAGGAGCAAGGACAGTTCTCTCCTTGCCGTGGGCCTGCATGTTCTGGTGCATGTAGCTTGTACAACCCCCTACCTTTGCCACCCTGGAGCCCAAATTACAAACTTCCTCTCTTTTTATAAAGGCATGTCCAGCATGCACCTGGAATTCTTCATGTAAATGAAGCATTCCAGCACCTCAGCATTAACCAATAAACTACATTCTCCTTGAAAACCCCTACCCACTAGCCAAGATTTATATAACCCTTGTTACCTCCATTAAAAGGAGAGCTGTTTCACTGGAAATCATCTCAGAGAAGGTTGTTTCTCCTCACACTTGAAGCTGACCAAGGTCCTGATGGAACCAATCTGCCCAGGTAAGCTTCCTTCCTTCCAGTCCAGTCAGGTATGCGATGGTGCCTGGATACCTCAAGTGCAGAAGCAGAGCCAGGTTGGACATATTAGCACAGCATTTTATCCTTAGCATAATTAGAAAAGCAGAAACACTTCATTAGCAAAGCAAATATTATTTTCATTCTCTATGGCTTGACATCATGTCCCACACGTCATATTATTGTTTCAAATGTTCCAGGAAGCTGAGCAGAACATGCATAGGCATTGCTTTAAATTATCTACAGATTCCAAACTCCTCTTCCTGCTAGTTCTAATCAACAGGAAATGAAAACTCAGGAATACTGCATCTTCCTGTCTCACCTGACCTCCCTTCTCCCACTACACTTCCATGTGCTCTGTTTTTCTTGGAGCAACATTAGTTTGGTTGTCTGGATTAAATGTTTCGTGTATCTCCTGTAATCACTTTCTGACACAATTTCTACATTTTATTTTTACTGTTTTTAATATTTGCAATTATAATATTATTATATTATCTAAAAGTCTAGTGATTTTGTGAGTCAATGAATAATACATAAAGAGAAATACAGTTATCTGTAACAGTTGTATCCCTTTCCTTCTAAATCACCCTATATACTGCTCCTTGTTTTTCATTAACTATTATTACATGCAGATAAGTATATGCTTTCATATATATATCCCTAAATTAAACCTGCTCAATGAATTAAATTCACCAGTAAAAAGTTGAAGACTAAGAGAACGGTTGTGAAAACGGAATCCACCATACTGCTGTATACAAGAAACACACCTCAGTACTAAATATAGACCACCTCAGAGTAAAGGGCTGTAACGAACCTTTCCAAGCAAACGGACCCAAGAAACAGGCTGGAATAGCCATTCTAATATCTAATAAAGTAGACTTACAACCTAAATTAATCAAAGAAGAAAGGAAAGGACATTTCATACTCATCAAAGGGAAAAAAATCTATCAAGTTGATATCTCAATTCTAAACATCTATGACCCAAACACAAGGGCAACCACATTTGTAAAAGAAAGATTGCTAAAGTTTAAAATCCACATCAAACCCCACACTTTAGTAGAAGGATACTTCACCAATTGACACGTCATCAAGACAAACACTAAGCAGAGAAATAACAAAACTAACAGATATTATGAATCAAATGGACTAAACATACATCTACAGAATATTTCACCTAAACACAAAAGAATAAACCTTCTTCTGAGCAACCTTATGGGTCCTTTGCCAAAATTGACCATATAGTTGTTCACAAAGCAAGCCTCAACATAGACAAGAAAACTGAAAAAACACCTTATGTCTTATCAGACAACCATGGATCAAAGCTGGACATCAATAACAACAGAAACACCAGAATGCCTACACACTCGTGGAAATTATACAACTCTCTATTCAATGATCTCTGAATCAGGGAAGAAATCAAGAAAAAATAAAAGACTTTATAGAATAAAATGAAAAAGAAGGCATAACATAACAAAATTTATGGTACAAAATGAAAGCAGTGCTAAGACAAAAGCTTATAGCTCTAAGTGCCAACATAAAGAAATTAGAAAGTTTTCATACCAGCAATTTAAAAGTGAATCTGAAAGCTCTGGGGTTGAGGGGAGAAGAAAAAGCAAGCACACCAAAGAGGAGTAGAAGCCAGGAAATACTCAAAACCAGAGCAGAAACCAATCAGTTCAAAAAAAAAAAAAAAAAAAAAAAAAAAAAAAAAAGAAAACAACACAAAGCATCAACAAAACTAAGAGACAGTTCTTTGAGAAAATCAAAAAGATACACAAACCCTTAGCCAAACTAACCAAAAGACAGAGAGACAGTATCCAGATAAACAAATCAGAAATGAAAAGGGAGACCTGAAAACAGACACTGAGGAAATTCAAAGTATTATTAGGTCATACTTCAAAGCCTGTACTCCACAAAACTGGAGAATCTTAGGGAAATGGCTGTTTTTCTAGACAGATACCACATACCAAAGTTAAGTCAAGATGAGGTAAACCACGTAAATAGCCCTATAACCCATTAAAAAAAAATAGAAGCAGTCATTAAAAGTCTCCCAACCAAAATAAGCAAAGGGCCAAATGGTTTTAGTGCAGAATTCTACCAGAATTAGCTCTTTCAAAAAAGAGCTAATACCAATATTCCTCAAACTATACTACAAAATAGAAACAGAAGGAACACTGCCAAACTCATTTTATAAAGCCACAATCACCCTGATACCCAAAAAACAGACTCAACAAAGAAAGAGAACTTCAAATGGATTTCTCTTATTAACAGTGATGTAAAGATACCCAATAAAATACTTGCAAAATGAATCCAGGAACTCATCAAAAGAGCATCCAAGATGATCAAGTAGGCTTCATCTAAATGATGCAAGGTTGGCTCAATATACAAAAACCCAACAATATAATCCACCACGTAAACAAACCAAATGAAAAAAATCACATGATCATCTCATTAGGTGTTGAAAATATGGTGACATAATCCAACATCCCTTCATGTCAGAAGTATTAAAGAGAGATAATGAATAAAGGGCACATGCATAAACATAACCAAAGCAATATATAACAAGCCAATAGCCAACATCAAACTAAATGGAGAGAAATTTAAAGTAATTCTACTAAAATCAGGGACAAGACAAGGCTGCCCACTCTCTATCTATTCACTATAGTACTTGAAGTTGTAGCCATAGCAATAAGACAGCAAAAGAAGATTGGGGGGATACAAATTGGAAAGGAAAAAGCCAAAGTATTATTCTTGGCATATGATATGATTGTATATATAAGTGACCCCAAAAATTCTACCAGAGAACTCCTACAGCTGATAAACACCTTCAGCAAAATGGCCGGATACAAAATTAACTTAAAGTCGGTAGCCCTCCTTTATACAAATGATAAAGGAGTCAAGAAAGAAATTAGGGAAATAACACCCTTTACAGTAGCCACAAATAATATAAAATATTAGTGCAACTCTAGCCAAGCAAGAGAAAGCTCCATATGACAAGAACTTCAAGTTCCTGAAGAAAGAAATTGAAGATATCAAAAGATGGAAAAATCTCCCATGCTCATGATAAGTAGGATTAACACGTTGAAAATGGCTACCTTTCCAAAAGCAATCTACAGATTCGATGCAATCCCCACTAAAATTTCAATGCAATTTTCTATAGACCTTGAAATAGCAATTCTCAACTGCTTATAGAAAAACAAAAAACCCAGGATAGCCAAAACAATCTGGAACAATAACAAACAAACAAACAAAGAACCTTTGAGAGGAATCACCATCCCTGACCTCAAGCTGTACTACAGAGCAATAGTGATTTAAAAACTGCATGATACTGGTACATAAATAGACAGGTTGATCAATGGAATTGAATCAAAAACCCAGAAAGAAACATGCATACCTATGAAGATTTAATGTTTTATAAAGAAGGCAAAACCATACAAAGGAAAAAAATCAAACATCTTCAACAAATGGTGATACTCTAACTCTACACATTCAGAAGAATGCAAATAGATCCATATTTATCACCCTGCACAAAACTCAAGTCAAAATAGGTCAAGGACTTCAAAATAAAAGCAGATACACTAAATTTGACGGAAGAGAAAGTGGGAAATACCCTTGAACACATTGGTAGGGCAGAAGTCAGCCATTGTTGGGAAGAAATGCCCCTTGGTCTTGCAAACTTTATAAGCCCCATACAGGGGAACGCCATGGCCAAAAAGTGGGAGTGGGTGGGCAGGGGAGCAGGGTAGGGGATAGGGTATATGGGACATTCGGGATAGCATTTGAAATGTAAATGAAGAAAATATCTAATAAAATAAGTTTTAAAAAATCANGAACCTCATGAAATTTGCAGGCAAATGGATGGAACTAGAAGCCCCTTGGTCTTGTAAACTTTATATGACCCAGCACAGGGGAAGGCCAGGGCCAAGTAGTGGGAGTGGGTGGGTAGGGGAGCAGGGGCGGGGGGTATAGGGAACTTTCGGGATAGCATTTGAAATGTAAATAAAGAAAATAATAATAAATTAAAAAAGAAAATATCATCCTGAGTGAGGTAACCCAGACCCAAAAATGACATGCATGGTATGCACTCATTGATAAGTGGATATTAAACATAGAATACAAGATACCCATGCTATACTCCACAGACCGAAAGAAGCTAAACAAGGAAGGTACAAGTGAAGATGCTTGAATTTCACTTCAAAGGTATGCTAGTCTTAATAGGCAGGTAGATTAAGGAAACTGGTTAGGAGCGGGGATAGTGAGAGGGAAGGGGCCTGAGATTCAGGTGTGGGGAGGGACAGTAGAGAAGGCCAGATGGCCATGAGAATGAATGAAGATGTGCAACTGACAGGGTGGATCTCCAGGATGTGACAGAGACATCCAAGAATCTATGGGAGTAACTTTAGCTGTGACTCTCAGCATTGGGGATATGGAATCTGAAGAGACTATCGATCTTCTGTATCCAGGCAGGAACCCCAGTGGAGTGATAGGGACACCAACCTACCCACAAAACATTCAACCGAAAACATATTCTATTTACAAAAAAAAATGCAGGGATGGGGGATGCAGCAGAAACTGAAGAAATGGCCAGCCAATGACTGGCCCATCTTAAGACCCATCCCACGGGAGAGCACCAATCTCTGACACTATTCATGATACCCTGCCATGCTTGCAGACAGGAATTTCGCACGGCTGCCTTCTGTGAGATTCCATCCAGCAATTGACTCAAACAGATGCTGACACCCACAGCCGAACAGTAGATATTGCTTTGTGACTGTTATGGAAAATAGGGGGAAGGATTGCGGGCCCCTAAAGGGGATAAAAAGTTCACAGGAAGACCAACATATTCAACCAATCAGGACCCTTGGTGACTCTCAGAGACTGAGCTACCAGTTCAAGAGCATGCATAGGCTGGACCTAGGCCTTTCTGCACATAGGTAGAGGTACAGCTTGGTCTTTATGTGGGTTCTGCGCAAATGGATTTGAGGCTATCCCAAAAGCTGTTGCCTGTCCTTGGAATGTGTTCTTCTAGCTGGGCTGCCTTGGGGGAGAGGGTGTGCATAGCCCTGCAGATATTTGATATGCCAGGGAAGGGGAATAAGCAGAGAGCCCCACCCACTAGGAGGAAAAGAGGAGGGGGGAACACTGTGGGAGGGGTGGACAGGAAGGGGGAAAGTGAGCAGGGTGTAAATTGAACAAATTAAAAATAAAATAAATAAATGAAACACCTGCCCCCCCACCCCACCCCCCAAAAAACCCTGCTCAGACTGTATAATGTACACGCATGTACATTTTCATCTCTGGCTACTTAGTATTGGATAACCAGTTGGTGTGCTTTTCATTTGGAGAGACCATTTCTCCTACTTTCAGGCTTCCTTAGTCTCTTATAACTAGCTCCCAGTTTTTCGCAAAGACAGAAATGGTAGATGCATTATCACAAATCATGTAGGTTTGTTTATCTATTACCTTAAGTTGTACTTTCAGAGGTTATGCCATTTGTCACAAGTAACGAGGTTCCTAACATGGCTTGTCAACCTTGAATGTGTTTGCCTAGAACTTCAGCACTACGCACACATGAATCATATCCTTTGCTCTCCACATTCCGCTGGGAAAGGAGATTCGTGTACTCCACTTTCCCATAACTACATTACACAGAGCCTCCTCAATACTAACTTTGGGCGTGAAGTGTTTGCATCCACAACATCATTAAACGGGCCACTTACCTCATAGCATGTCTATGGCAACACTCAATGGAAGCCTGCACACACAATTCATACTTTTCCCTTTGAAACTAAAGGGAGAATGGTGTGACATTGGAAGGAAGTGTTACAAATCCAGTTAAGGTGTTTTATACTGTCTTTATTGTCTTCTCCTCCCCAAGTATCCAATGCAAAGAAAACTATTACATTTAGTATAGTTGAAATCTAGGCAGCGTGGCATCAATAAGATTCCCAGCCCTGTGCTTATTGTAGCATCTTTGGCCTCTTCCTCACAAAAAAAAAAACAAAAACAAAAACAAAAAAAAAACCCAAAAACAGCCATGATGAGGGTGGTTGCCTAATGTTCCATGTGATCTAGAAGCTGATGGCTCACTTTGACTCCTCTCAGGATTCCTTACTTAGAAGTGGACTGATGACCCAACACATCATCTGTAGTTGAAGCAAAAGACACAAACTGATGAGCTGCTGCCTAACAGGTTCCTGACTAAGCCTAGTGACCCTAGTGACCCTGAACCCAAAGCAAGAAAGATTAATAGGAAGACAAAGTAATTTTAATCTAGTGCAGCAGTGGTAAAATTCATAGTTCCATACAGATAATAAATACAAAACCTACCCATACTAACACAGAACTCTATGTCAAAGCATAAGCCATTTTTAGAAAATGTAATATCCTTTCTTAAATTGATATGTGTTGACTACATTTATGACAGATGGCTTTTCCAATTAAAACTAAAATATGCATTGCAACACAATGACCCAGATATCAACAGTTATGATTGCTGAAACTTTATTTTAACCTACGGAAAAGTTGGGGGGGGGGGAAATGAAATCAAACTGTACATGTAGTCATGCTGAATTCTTGAGGCAGCTCCTCATATTTAGCCAGGTTTCACTTTAAGGCCTTGCTTGTGAATAGCTGGGATATTACTGAAAGGAATTTTAAATTCATTTGGCTTCTGAGATTATCACTCCACTTAACCTTTAAGCCTTTGCATTTTCTCATGTCCTGTTTGCTCTCAAGATATATTCATTTTACCATTAATTCTTTTTATAACACCTGTCAAGTCTTTGATCCACAAAGTTCAACCTTTATTATTATTTTTTTAACCTGCAATGTCTTTTCTGTAATAAGGCAGAGATAGGAGAAGCCATTATATATTAAAATGGATCTTATAACATGAGCAAAGTCAAAAGGTTTTGTGTGTATGTGTGTGTATGTGTGTGTGTGTGTGTGTGTGTGTGTGTGTGTGTGTGAGAGAGAGAGAGAGAGAGAGAGAGAGAGAGAGAGAGAGAGATATTCACAAATAATCATTTATCTGTTGGACTCAAAAACTGAAATGCAAGGAATACTTATCCATATGAAAGGACAGATTAACCAGGGGTCTTTACATTGACTCTGTCAGTAACAGCATCCTCAATGTGATGGCATTTTTGTCTCAACTGGCCCATCCATTTTGACATTTCTTCTTACAAAAACAGTAACATTCACTGACCACTTTTCCTACAAAACTCATGAAACTAGCATTCCAGAGGCTGCCTTAATTATTTGTGCATAATATCAAAACTTGAGGGCACGGTTGAGTACTTCAGTACATATTTAACCTTAAGTATTATAAATACAGAACCTAACATCTAATTCCTAATTATATATCACTGACTTCAAAATTTAGAAATATAAGATATTCAGATAATGTCTGCAAAATGTCAACTGTGATTTTCCTTACTCATCAACTGGATAAAATTTCAATCCCCACAGAAAGAAAATAAATTATTACATTTAATTAAATTATATTAAAATGTTATAAAAATAGATGGAATGTGATGATTTAAATTGTTGTATTGAAATTAGAATTTTTATGTAAGAATAGGAGTTTCACAGACTGTGAAACTCAGAATTTTATACAGAAACGAAAGTGTCATATTCCTGAAGACATTTGTAGGCTGCCAGTTACTATCTCACTGATATTAAACCAAATACATCAATGTTTTCAAAAAGTCTTACCCCCTAACAAAATAAATTCCCAGGAATCTGCAGCCTTGGTATAATTAGCCTTATTTTTAATGTCCTTTCTAAAAAGCAATATGAGAACAAGAGCATGTCAAGATCATTAAAGACATTTTTTAACATTGCAAACTTATGAGCATCGATACAGCCATATTCTCATTATTTCAGTAACTTTAGCTAGCATAAGCTGTAGGAGAGATTTTCAAGAACTATATCCATATAGTAGTAATTATTTGATATTTGTTTAAAAACTCAAAATATTTAACCCCCATGTATTTCCTACATGACAAAAATCAGAGCAAAGAATTCTCAGCAGAATGTCATGGGCTTTTAAGGATTCGATTTATAAACTACGCGATATCAAACCACCACATTCTATTCCATTTCCACATCTTGTTGAAGACCCAATATAAATGTGGACTTGAATCAAGCACCCCAGTGCTATGTGCTAGCCAGTTTTCTCACAGTTACAATTCCATAGAGAGAAACTGCTCTTACTCCCTAACAGGTTTGAGACACTGAACTGTGACTGCTTCTCTTCAGTAATTTTCCATCAAATGTGCAAGCTACCTCTTGACAGCGAAACATCACTTCTCGTTCACATTCTTCGGCAGATTGAAATATCCCTTCTCTGTAACGGGAGTCTCGCCTTACTTAAATAAAACCAAAGTTATTCTCCGTGGCTTCATTTCCTTTCCTAAATACTTCCTTATGAAGGGGGAAATGATTTCTTAGCTCTCAGGATCAGATAAGGACATTTCTTTTTAATATTGCTGCCTGTGTTTGAAGGAAATATGCTATGCACTGAGTCAGCCACGTTTAGTGGCTGGCTTTTCTGGTGAGTGCCCTATCTATCTACTCACTGAGATACTAGCTTCAAAATAGGGCAAAATTTAAGTCATACAAAAATATGTGAATCACTGAGTCATTGCATTGGAGCAGTTAGGAACAGAATATTTTAATTAAAGTGAAACATTCCCAATACTAAAGGTAGAAATAATTTTGAAAAGTTAAAAGTCACGGTGACTGATAAATCTACAACCGAACTCTGGCACCGAAGGTTTGGGGAATCATTACCGAAGAGCGAGGTGAAAAGACTTGTAAAAGCCAGAAGAACGAGGGGTTTGCTGTGAAATTGTGTCTCCTAGAAATGTCAGAGAAGCTATACTCACAAAGTCTCACTAACAGCGCTTCTTAAACGTGGCATGAAGAAGGATGGCACCAATAAACATTCTAAGGGAGAATGCAGAAAGCTCACGAGTCCTCAACCCTACACAAGGAACTAAGGACAGGAAGCAGGGGAATCCTGAGAGCTGGAAACATAGCCCCCAGGGACGAGCAAGGCAAATGATTATCAGTATCAATTGGTCAAGTAACATTATACTGACTGAGTAGGGTGTGTGTGTGTGTGTATGTGTGTGTGTGTGTGTGTGTGTGTGTGTGTGTGTGTAAAACAATTAAAGAGAAAGTGCCCATGAATTTGTATAAGAAAAAGGAGATGGAAATATGGATAGGGTTGGAGAGAGGATAAGGAGAGGAAGAAATGACATAATTATACTAATTTCAAAAATATAAAAGATGTATTTTTTAAAATAATCTCAACTCCATCTACTATGGTATCACAAATCAGAGAAATATCTGACTCCAACATTAATATAAAGCCCACCTCCATGAATAAATCAGAAGTCACATGAGACCCAGTGTTCATTCCAATCTGACAAAGGATTTGTCTTTGTCCAATAACTGTCTCCAATAAATGTCTCCATTTTCCCCAATTACTAACATAGTAACTTATTCCAGTAAAATAGTAGGTACTGATAAAGCCCTTTAATCTTTAAGATTCCTAAACAATCGGATTCAAATGACTGCAAATAATCTGAAGGGCTTTAATTATTAGAAAAGTTTCCTGAAAAAAAAATGTTTTAAAAGGTTATATAAGATTTTTCCGTTTTGCACGTATAAACAAAGAATTACAATTTATCCGATGAGCCTTTGACTAAAATTTTATACTTAGAAATAAGTAAGGTATGGTCTCACTTGAAAGGCCAAAGCTCATAATTACTCTGGTTACTGACAAAGAGCATTAATTCTTAGACAAGGCAGAGGTGCTAGGAGCAAGTGCTGTTTCTCCTAGGAATGTCAGAAATTGCACCCATGACGTCTCACTAACATGACTAACATGAGCTGCACAAGGACAACATCAATAGACATGCCAAGGAGAATGGAGAAGACTGAGGGGCGTCAGCCCTATGCAAAAAATTACAGCAACTAAGGATTGCTGACAGTGGAAGAATTGGTTTTCCTCCAGGAGAAAGCATACACAGTATTCAATACCATATGATCAGTTCTGAAAGCACACGTACGAATAACATTGTACAAACTGAGTAGGTTCTATTTGGAAATATATATATACACATATACATGCATATATATATGAATATCTAGATATATATGTATATGTATACAGAAATGATATAATTATATCAAAAATAATATCATTTTTAAAAGTATATGAGTTAAATCACTTTTCCTTATTTATAACCCTCTTTAAGCCTTGCTTTGATTTTAGATCCACCAAGTTGTATTAACTGGATACAAATTCCTTCATAATTAAAAAAAAATTCAAAGAAGAGGAACATATTTTTTATTGGAGATTCCTAGTAGTAGCTAGTGTCTGGTGTTGATATGATTCAGGCCTTCCAACATCATGAAATGGCATTCATACTGATATAAAATATGAAAGTTCCATTATCTTCAGATGCTTTGATAACTGATAACTGGTCATTCTGTAGACACATGAAATTGTACCAGATTCTGTTTGACCTTCAGCCATAACTCTTAATTAATATTCATAGGTTCCACAACACGGTTCAAAAACAACAGTAAGTCATTACACTTTAGACAGTGATTTCTGATTAATTTCTAGGCACCACAAGTAATTCTGCTGTTACAGGCTACATTTAGATCATAAATTATTATGGGGCCCTTGTTGCCTGAGCTAAATAAATATGTCACTAAAATGTATGAAGATAGTAATTTGGCAAAAGATTTGGAGCACAATAAACAAAATTACTTCCACCTCTTGGGTCAGACCCTCATGGGACAGAAAGTGGCCCCCGGGAACTTGGCAAGCAGTCCTAGGCACAAACATGTTTGTTGAAAACTGACTCCTCTTCAGCAGACACCAGAGAAAGCAGGCAGTGCCTTCACAAGTGGAGACTGGGAGAGAAAGAGAGAAGGAAAGAAAAGAAAAGAAAAGAAAAGAAAAGAAAAGAAAAGAAAAGAAAAGAAAAGAAAAGAAAAGAAAAGAAAAGAAAAGAAAAGAAAAAAAGGGGAAAAAAACATGCTCCCCAGAATCTATATTAAAATAATGATTTAGTCTGTGTGCTTGAGAAAACTATTTTGATTAATTTTTATTTCTGTGATGTAAAAGACATATGACTAGAAGTCACAGGAATAGTTGATCTTTTTATAATGACTTTAAACACGATATATCTATTCAAGAATTGACTTAATATACAACTCTTATAATACTGTAAAAAATTTATGAGACAGAGGCCACAGAAATAATTTTCTAAATATTGGACTGAGATAAAATAGCCTAAATTATATTTGATAACAACACTGGGACAGCGCAGGGAGCCAGCAAACATTGTTTAAAGAACATTAGAGTAAATGTTTCCGATGTTGCAGGAGACTTACAGTCTATCAGGGCTCCTCAACTCTGTCTCTACAGTAAGAAAGCAGCCATAGTCAATGGCTAAATAAACCTGCCTGGATACATTTTGGCCCCGTTTATTTCTAAAGAAAGACAGCCAGACAGACTTGGCCCCAGGCTGTGTGTGTTTGCTCATCCTGCTGGAGAAGTATTGATCCTTGTTTAAGAAGCAAAGAGCAGCTATTGCTGCTTCTGGAAACCGCAAAACTCTTTGTCCTGGTTTTACTTCAGAATAGGAAAATTCCCCTCTGTCTGGTTTGATCGCTTGCTTGTGTTTCGCTGCAATTACCTTTTTCTCTTAGAGACATCTCTTTGTCCTTCAATTTCCAGAACATCAATTCCGGCTTCTCGTGGACTAGCCTTCGGAAACCACTGAGCAGCAGTGATGCTTCGCCTTGGGCTTCAGCTGCAACAACACTGGTCCCCCTCCGCCTCCCAGTGGGCAGTACAATGAAATCCACATTGGGTGTGGGGAGTTCAGCTGGGATAATGAGAGCATCCTTAAAATGTTTACTCAAGTTGTTCACATAGAAGCTGTTGATGAATTTTGAGCTGCTACCTTCATTTTACCTCATGTGTGTTTTTGTAACTAATAACTTGCTTATACTAAGAGAGACAGAGGCAGAGACACAGAGACAGGCAGAGACAGAGAGAATGAGAATACAGACAAAACTATTTTTTAAAAGGGTAAGAAACAGAAAAACCTCAAAATACTAGCCTGACACACAGCGTGACCCACATAGTGGTAACTAAGATGGCAGCAAGAGTGGTCTCATGAAAACACTTGCATGTGCTTGCATTTCACCTCAGAGAAAAGTCCTATCATTTTTGAACAACCCAGCAAAACTCATCCTACTCAAAGACAAGAGAGAAAAGTATGGAGACACGGTGGGCGAGGTTGAGAATCATTTGTTACACCAGCCTCAGCGATTTGACCATTAACTTTCAGGCCACCATTTGGGTGAAGGTTAGAGATCTAAAAGAGCAAAGGTGAGTACATAGGTTTGACCATCTTTCTACCAATAAGGGCCCATCTAGGCACTGAATTCCTCATGTAGAGGCTATGGAGCATTGAGTTCTTCTTGGTGCAAATCCCTACTTCCACACAGACTAAACACATTATAATGCTGTTAGTTTTCCAACTGTGGGATTTATAAACGAATCCTTGCCTGGAAATATGCCTTGGGTCTACAGTCTCCACAATTACTAATTGAATCATTTGTGTCTAAGAGATTGAAGGCAGCCATGAGAAGGAATGAGGACTTATGTTGAAGACCTGAGAATGATGGCCTAGCTGTGTGCTGTCTATGAATTCTATACCATGCCAGATATAAAATACCATAAGAAAAATATGCTGTGAGGGGAAAAGCATCAGAAATATGGGGAGTGGATTCACTTCGGTATGTGCATTATTGAAGCAAAGACAGAAAGTGAGTTTTAAGGTAAGTATAACATACAGGCAAACATTACCTGAGGCCTTTCATTACTATCTTTTAATTATTTTCAATCAGTATTATTTTTTTTATGGTAGGTAAAACAAACTTACCTTAGGTTTTGTGTATGAGTTCCACCTCATGGAGAGGGCTCTAAGTCAAATCAGATGTTGGTCACTCCTACATGCTTTGTGCCACCATTGCCCTAGCATATTTTTTAGACAATGTGAACCATCGTAGATAAGGATTTTTGTGGCTGGCTTTGTGTTTACATTTTTATTTTGATAGCATGCTGTAAAAGGATATCAATCCAGCAGCATGACTTCTCTGGCAAGGGATCATATCAAAACACTTCTAGGTCTGTGTGATACAGCTGGAATACAGGTATGCCTTTGATACCCCTGGCTGGAAGCAGTGATGTTGGAAAGTGAGGGCAGTTCAGTTGAGTTCAGTGCAGTGGAGCTGAGTCAGTTGGGAGACAGTGCAGTTCAGTGTGTGGGATTCAGAGGCAGTTTTCTCCAAGCAAAGCAATTCAGTGAGAAGCTGACAGAAGCCAGATTGCATCAGTCAGCTTGAAGAAGAGTTTAAGCCAGAACAGCTGAGTTGAACCAGCCAGACAGAATTCGGAAAGCACTAGAAAGGGTGAGCTTATTCAATAGTAAGCCTCCGAGATAGCATGTCATCAGGTGAGTAAAAGATATTTTTACAGCATGCAGAGTACCTTCCTGCACCTAAGATGCTAGAAAGTAGGGGTAAAGGCTCTTTGTAGGCACCAACTTGACATCTCCATATTCAAGCAACTTCACAAGATACTCGAAAAATGTTCTAGAAGTCCTTTAATGCTCCCACTCACATGAACCACTGTCAATCTTGTCAAGTATCTCTCTTTCAGTCTACACTACTGTTTTGCTTTGAATGAAGTCATTTTTAAAAGAAACTGAAAACATACTAGAGAGAAGAGGTATGTAGTAGGGAGAGCAGTCAGAAAACAAGACTACCCCTACCATTCAGGGGAGATTGGCAGGTTATACCTATATAGTAGCAGAAAAGAGTATGAGGGGCAGCAAAATTCTCGTCATATTTGAAAAGGGTATTAATACGTTTTCTAAATGTTTACATGTAAACATGATGAGCATGTATGTTGCCATAGGTTATCCATATCTTCACCCTGAGAAAAAAAGAAGTTAGAGTCAGAGTTACTCCTTATAGAGAACACTTTTAATAAAGCAAAATTGGAGGAAAGATAACAGTAGTACTCTATTTTGAAATAACTTTTGGATATCTAAATGCTCAGATGATCAAATATACAACTCTGGAATTGAAGAAATGTTCTGTATCAAAAGTGGCAATTTGGCAGTGGCCATCACTAGATAATATTGAAGCCATGCTGCAGAACATATCAACAGAATAGTAGAGACAGACAGAAGACCAATGTCTGAATTCTGGGACAAAATAAGCCTAGGAGGTCAATATACTTACAGACCAATCAAAAATGAAAATGAAGAGAAAAAAAGACCCTGATTCAGGGCACTGGGGCATCCAGGGAGATGAGTGAAGAAAGAGTGCTCAGGAAATAGGAATTGTCATCTGTGCGAGATGCTGCTAATGGGTCAAGGAAGATGAGGGCTGAGAATTGGATTGAGAGCCTAAGGGTCTTTGTTGACCTTGATAAAAGCAACAATGGCAGGATCTGGAGCGGCCAGAGCCTGAGAAGGGTGAGTATAAGAGGCACAGGAGGAAGGAAATCGGAGACTGAAAGTGCTTTGCCTTCTATTGCTGAGGAAAAATAAGAGGCAGAGAAATGAGGATGGACTTAAGTTTTGCTGAGAGATGCATTAGCAGTAAGATACTAAAGACTCAAGTACAACCAGAGACTTACTCCAATTTACACACTGCTTTTAATGCTACTGAGAGTGGGACAATTCTCCTGATGGTTTGGTTGTGAGCTTAGCCTTTAAGAGCACAGCCATTTCTCCAGCCCACAGCATAATTCTCAATTGACTTCATAATCATTTGTGTTTGCTTTCAGTTATTAACATGGAAAAATTGTTTATTTGACCCTGCTAATGATTTATTACTTTTAAAACATATTATACCAACAAATGCTCTCTCTTAGTTAGCCTTAAAGTTAGTGTGCTCATCACCTTGAGAAAATGTGAGAGGTGCATTTATCTCTCTGCTCCTACCTGCCAACATTTGACATGTGCAGTTGCCTCTCATTTTCTAACCATAATTATCAAGCTGCTTCTCTGGGCTGTTTTCTTAAAACAAGCTTTATCTTCCAAATTTAGAAGGAAAAAAATATACCTCTCTTTAATTGAAAGAAGTGGACTTATTTTCAGGAGACAAATCTGTATTAAAGTATCACAGTTTATCCTGAACTCAGCATCAAGCTCGGCACCAGCATCTCTGTACTCACTGTTAGGAGATTCTCTAGAGAAGCCTATATGTTGTTCAATAGTCCATCTTTCAGGAAAGTTCACATGAACGAATGGGCTTTAAATGGGCTGTTGACTAGGTCTCATCTAGTAGCATAAAACTGAAGCTTTCGAGAATTGGTATTAGAGGGTTCATGAAAAAAATAAAGGGCTAGATGCCAATGAATATTCATCTGTTCATCTACACTAAACACATAAAATTTAACTTCCTGAGCCATCTGTTAACTCCAGTACAGAAAAGACACTGGACTTTGGAAATGCGCGATGCAACATTTTAAGGTCCCTTCAAATGAGCATTAAATACATTAAAAAATTGTTTTGTAAGAAATTATTGTTAAATGCTTCTCTTAATATTGTTATTATTTAATCAGTTATAAACTAGAATAAATGGAAATGTAATAGAAATGCATATAGTTCCTTTAACTGGAAAAGCATTTCAGGAGAGTTCAAGCATGTTCTGTTTGAAATCCAGGAATGAAACCACACATTTCTCTTATTCTTGAGTAGCTTAGATTATATTGAGAAAAAAAATTAAAAAAATAAATAATTAAAATTAAAGCAACAAAGATGTAATATATCAGGTAGTCCACCAAAATACTAAAATATCTACTGAAATACTGAATTAGGAGTACAAAGATATGAGAATACTGCCACTAACTCCATCGATGACAACAGAGAAAATTAAACAAAATGACAATCTTTGAAAAACAAAACATCTTTGTAGAGGTGAGGGAGGTTTGAGGGAAGACCAAAGAGAGTAGATGAACAGTGAAAAGGAGAGTTCATAGCAAGAAGAGAGGCAGATAAACACAATGATATTGTCAGGGTAAAGGCTTCAATGAAGAATTTCGGGAGGCCTTTTCAATAAGGAGGTAGACCGAGCAGAAGACCGATTTGACTTCCTGAGGAGTGTTGCTGTAGACAACATGACAAAGGGTTCATGATTATCACTATGTGGTGAGTCACAGAGGAAGCAAAGTTGGGGAAATATCCAATGAAGAAAATACTTGAGGAAAGAAGACAACAGGAAAGCAGTCATCCTTGGTGCATCTCTTCTCTGCCCTACCACTTTCCCAACCATCATCCCAGTCACTAGCCTTCTGCTCAGACCTTCCAAGTATATGTCAGCTCTAACCCTTGCTCACCATGTTCTCTGACAGCCCACAAACTCAAGTCATCACTATCTCTCTTTCAGATTTCTACCCTAGCAAACCAGCCATTCTGCCATTTTTCTTGGTCCGTGATATATTGTATTCCCTCAATTCTAGAACAGTCATTTCAGATCATGGATCAAATTATAGTGTTACCTTACTGAAATGCATCTGATAGAATCATATTGTAATTACAATCAAAGTTTAAATGTCCTCCTTTTGTCTGTAACATTGTATATGTTTTGCCTCCAGCCTGTAGCTTCTCCCTTCTCTACTGTTTAATTTTTTAAATTTAATTTTATTTTTGTTTTTACTTATTCACATTATATTCCAGTCAATGCCCTCTCCTGGTCACCCCTCCCAAAATTCTTCCTGTATTCCCCTTCCCTTCTCCTCTGAGCAGGTGGGGGCTCCTGGGTATGCCCCAACCCTGGCACTTCAAGTCTCTATGATGCTAAGTGCTTCCTCTCCCTCTGAGGCCAGACAAGGCAGCCCTGCTAGAAGAACATATCCCATGGACAGGCAACAGCTTTGGGGATAGCCCCTCTCCAGTTGTTCAAGACCCACAGGAAGGTCAAGCTGCACATTCTGTTTATTTTCTATGTTACTATTTGCCTACCTGTGATTCTTCACATGGTCCAGTGACACTGTAGGTTTCAGCTCAAGTGTCAGTACACCAAGTCCTTTTTCCTAAAATTGTTTGAGTAAACTCTAACTACTTAAGTAATTATCCTATCTGATTTATTTCTCTTGCTTCTTGCAGTAGAGTCCACAGCTGAATAACACTCAGTAAACTATAACTGTATTAAAAGTATGAGATAGTTTATGAAGAAGAAATATACACAGTTTTTTCTGTGCTGTTTTGTACAAAATTCCTATGTAGCCACCTCTGAAGCCTGTTATAAGGGCTGATATTTTAATTCAAGTCATTTGGAGAAAAATTGGAATTGCCTGGATATTCCATGAAGTCTTAGATATCAAAGTAAGAGAGGAGATGCATAGCACTATGGTCTACAAGAGCAAGCCCTATTTGAAGACTCTCCCACAGTCTGTTTTTTTATTCAGGAAAAACATACACTTTGTCATTCATATATATGTATATTTTTTATTATATATATAGTGCATATAATATATATACATACATACATATATATATATATATATATATATATATATATATATATATATATACACATACTTGTAATTATAATTCAGTTCCCTTAGTTCCCTGGTGCTAGGGTAAGTGGTGAGCAAGGCGGCTAAGGCAATCCAGTCACTGGAAGAGATTTGCTGGCTGGCAAGTTAGCTTCTCTTGCTTGGCTTCCCAGATGTTGACCCAGAAAGTACTCCCTAGCATATTTCCTGAATGCTAATCTGTGCCTCTCGCTTTCCTTCCCTGGGAAACCAATTTGGAACCTCTGCCTTTAAGCACAGCAGGATTCGGGGGTTCCAAAGAGATTGTGAAAATTTGACTCTATTTTTCAGTTCCACATTAAATTCATCTCAGTAAAGCAACAACCCTCTATGATTAAAAGACAATTTCAGGACATTTCACTCAAATTCTCTATCGCAATCAACTCCATGAAAATAATTTTTCAAGTGATAATTTCATTGCAGAAATTTTGATAAATGATCACTAGAGAAAGAGCAAACTGATATGCTATTTGAGAAATTGTCAAAAGAAATCATAAAATGCTAAAATTAGAGGAAAAATCACATCAAAAGAAATACACAGATATTCTTATTTCTCATAAAAATAATTGGATGTAAGACCTTGGGAATGATTCATTATAAGACTTTAAAGGTAAATTTAGAAAGTCAGGTATGGTAGTGATCTCTTGCCATCCCAGCTTCTGGAGGCAGAGACAGGTGAATTGCCACTGTTGGAGTCCAGCCCAATCAAGGAGTCAGTTTCAGTCAAACTGGAACACAGGAAGACTCTGGGTCAGGGATGATTAATCAAAATAGCATGTGAGAAATCAGAATGGCTAAAATTAGTTATTATCAATACTATCACTAGGCGACTATGTAAGACAATACACATGAAACAAGAGTTAGGAAGACATATATCTACTACAACCTATAATCCCTAAAGCATAAATAGCTGTATAAAGTAAGCAAACTCCTATCATGTTTCAGAAATAAACTGAGATTTAAATGGAAGATTGGAAGAGGACTCTCGGCAGTACTTAAATATGATGATAGGAAAAAATTGACAAAAATGTCTGAAGTCAGAAACTAAAACCATTTTCATCTAGATTGCCACTTGTTGTTATTGATGAAGAAATATTAATGTCTAAGTATTGAATATATAGAAGACAAATAAGTCATTCTATATTTCTTAAACTTCATCAGAACACCATACAAAATGCTTCTATGAAAAAAAAAAAGAAACTAGGGAACTTTAAAAAGCTTTCTACCCAGTATACATAATGGTAATCTTTGTAATTTCTTAAAAGAAATAAGATTAGTAAACTCATGGATTTGTCATACAAAGAATTTGGGGGAAAATTACATTTTTGAAAATTCCTTTTTGGGGACTTATTTTCATGTTGGCCACATCAGTGTCACACTCAGCGCTGAGGATCTGCTCCAGACAAATGTAGACATCAGTCCAGCAGAAGCCTTTGTTTTAACACAGATCTAAATAGTCTGAGCAGAGAGCGCATGTCACATTCGACGCTGTTGTAAATAATAACTAATCTTTCCAATATCAAGGAAGTGATCTACTGAGATTAACTGCAAGACACATCTACTCTAACACTTGCTACCTCTGGAGGAAGCTGGGATAGGAGATCCATTAACAGCCCCTCTTGCTTTTAGAGCTTAGAGTTTAGAGGGGGTGGTCTCTGAGTTTATCAGATTTGTGAAAACTCAGTGATAACATCACCAGAGGACACTCTGGGAACCAGCAGTCCAGCTTCTTCTTCTTCTTCTTCTTCTTCTTCTTCTTCTTCTTCTTCTTCTTCTTCTTCTTCTTCTTCTTCTTCTTCTTCTTCTTCTTCTTCTTCCTC
>NC_034607.1:26158859-26160981 GCF_900095145.1 Mus pahari | reverse complement strand
TTCTTCTTCTTCTTCTTCTTCTTCTTCCTCTTCCTCTTCTTCTTCTTCTTCATTGAAAAAAGGGATTTTAGGAAGAGGGAGTTAGAGGGAAGTGGGTCTCAAAGTTTCTATTTGCTTTGACATTAGTTCAGGCTATTTTGTGAGGAAATCATGACATAGTAAAAGCTACACTGAAACCCATGCCCCCAACCCCTTCATCCTCTGCCAGTCGGTTTTTTGAAGATCTTTAAAGCAGTTCCTGGTATTTGTACTTTCTCAACAATTTGATGTTAATTTAATTTGAATGCATGTGGTGTGGCATGCTGAAGAGTGGTCTAAATGAACTGAACTAATAGATCACTTGAGGGATCTGCAGATACAGGAATCAAAATAGGCATGAAAGGGTAAAGACAGCTACGGTCCAGGCCATGGCTCTAATGCCTACAGTCTGGTTTTGAAGTGTTTCAATCCTGAAAGGACAGGCTAGATATGTATTGCCCTGTGAATTGGTTCAAGTAGGCAGAAGACCTTCAGCAGTCATGCACTCTTATAAGGAAAAAAGACAACTGCCATTTGTTGGAGTTATCCCCAATATTCAAATCATTATCTGGCTGATATGTGGGTCAGGGTTCTCAACTGAAAATAGAAGATTTCACATGTTAGTTATTAAAAACAACTTTAAAGTATAGATTTTAGGCCTGCAAGGTAGTTAGTGGGTAAAGGTACCTACTACCAAGCCTGACAATTTGAGTTTCATTCCCCGGGACTTACATGGGGATTCTCCAACTTTCACATGTGCACCATGGCATATACATGCCAACACACAAACACACCCATGACATAAAATAGATGTTTTGAGTATCTTTTAAAGACTCTAGTACGCAGACTTTTTGGTGATTTCCATTTATTTTAACTTTTAACGTATCATCCATCACTCCTCTCATAGCCGATGCAAAGGTACCTGTGGAGAAAAAACTTAAGGAAGAAGACGGTTATTTGTTCACAGCCTCAGGGTATCACGGTGGAGAAGCATGGAACCTAAAGCAGCTTGGCCTTCCATCTAGAGTGGCAACAACTGGCTACACAGTTGCTCACACCTTGGCAGATCACATAGCAGAACTGAAAGCAGATAGAACCTTCCAAGGCCCACTTTTGGCAGATTATTTCTATTGGCTGAGCTTCATATCCCAAAAGGTTTCACAGCCTCTCCAACAGTGCCACCAGTTAAAAACCAAGTATTCAGACACATAAACCTCCATGGGCACCTTTCAGATTAAAATCACAATATGCATGTACTATCCATTCTTAATTTGTACCATTTTTTAATCTCCGTGTCAACTGATTTCTCCCTAGATAATGGAGAGTGATGCAGTTTTAATAAATTGAATGTGTAGAGGATAGTCAAAACATTTCCAGATTTATTCCTTCAACAATTTTTGGCATATACAGAGAATATGGCAAGATCCAAAAACTATTCCAAGTACTGGAAATAGATGCAAAGCTTCCTGCACTTTTGAACCTTGTGTTTAACAGTGAGAACAAATGAATGCACTAGTTTTTGTGTGGGTTAAATATTATGAAATTTAGAGGAAAAAAAAAAAACAGGACAAGGTACTGAGGCGTGAAAGTGAATTATTTTAGTCAGATTACTCAGATTTTGGTGAAGAAACTCGATGACCAATACATAAAAGTTCTATGTTCATTGAGAAAAATATGAATAAGAAACTATATGACACAACTTTTCCTGATAATAACTTTTAATGGTGCCTTAGTGAAATGTACCCGATACCCATGGAACATGGCTTCTCAACATGGACACCCTAAGCTGTAGAGACTACACCAAGTTATTTGTTCTCAGTGTTAGAAACTGCTCACGTCCCACATACCAGGCTCCTCTTGCAGAGGCAAAGTAAAAAGCGGTCTGGGAGAGACCCGTGCTTCCTATAGACAGGCAATCCCAGACGGGTAGAAAGAAATGCTCTCAATCTCTTTGTATTTTATAAGTAACCACAATCTCTGCTGATCCCCCAATGCAGAGTTAATGAGATAACAGAGATAGGAAATGTCTGTCCCTACATCCCTCATGGAGGAAAGCAGGAGAGAGAGAGAGAGAGAGAGAGAGAGAGAGAGAGAGAGAGAGAGA
>NC_034607.1:26125560-26158824 GCF_900095145.1 Mus pahari | reverse complement strand
AGAGAGAGAGAGAGAGAGAGAGAGAGAGAGAGAGAGAGAGAGAGAGAGATACAGACGATTCTAAGAGTTACAAAAAGTGGGAATGGAGGAGGATGTGGGAAGAGAAGCGATGGAAGTGTCTACAGGAGGTGATGGCACTGACAGACTATATATATAAGATATAAACTGGATAAGGAGAAGCCAAGTCCATTAAAACAGTGAGTAAGTGTCACAATAAAGGAAGAGCCAGATGTTTGGTAAGTGGCCTGGAAATATCAGATAACTCAATGACAGTCAGCATAATAACCAAATCCGGATGGTTATATCCTGGTTCCCAGAACCTGTGAATCAGTTACCATGCCTACAAGGCAAAAGGGAAATTGCAGATGTGATTTAATTAAGGATTCTGATGTCGTGAGGTTTCCTTGGATTCACCTGAGTGGGCTTGGTATAATCAGAAAGGCTCATAAAGGAGCCTATATAAAGAGAAAAAAAAAATGTGACGACAGAAATTGTAGATCAGAAACAGGTCACCAGCTAGTTAGAAATTGCCAGCTTTTAAGAATATAAATGGTCCTGCCCTTTGTAATCCACACGTAGCCCTACCTCTCTGTGAACACAGTACTTCTATAAACGAAAAACAGTGGTAGGCGGAAAAACACATGAATATCACACCTGCCCCTTTAGAACTTTAAATGCCCTGCCACGGAAGGGAGAAAACGCTAGTTTCTCCTCCTAAAGATTTTATGTGAAGTTTCTGAAAGACTGTAAAGTCACTCTGTCACAGGAGACTTTAAGGTAAAGAAAGATACATCACTGTCCTTCTCCTTAAGAATTAATCCGAACTGGTCTGCCTGTCGTGTGAACAGGAAAATGCCTCCTCAGTAAACTACCTGTTCTAGAGACTTGAACAAATATTGTAAAAGCAAGCTGGAAATGATAGTTGGCACAGGGTTCCCTCTGGCCACTGTTCATCTCACCTCCCTGCACAATGGTCTCTCAGGCCATTATGCACTGATTCTGTGAGATTATTTTTCTCCACAATGAACTCTTTGACGCTTTCCCACTCCTATCCCTTTATGATATCCCACTTTTCTCTTTACAATATAGTCTACCTTCTATGTTATGTTCTGTGTATCTTGTCTGAATTCTTTCAATGGAGATCACAAGGATCAGAAAGCCAAGGGAAAGCCAAAGGGAAACCTTGGTAAGATGCCACACTGCTGGCTTTGAAGAAGGAATGGGGGTCACAAGCCACAGCAAACAGATGGGTATAGATGCTGGGACATCGAGGGAAACACATTATCTATTGTAAAAAGAAAGCAGCGCATCCCTGATTATACCTGTTTCCTGGGCTTGCCAGACCCATTTTAGATGTCTTAGATCTATACTATAAGATTTCTTAATGGTTTTATTTAACCTATGTAGATTTTTTAAACAGGAAGATGATACTAATAGCTACTCTTTACATTCAGTATTTAAACAGTGTTCTAGAGGAACAGAATTATTATATATATGTGTATATATATATATATATATATGCTTATATACATACAGATTATGTAAATGATTATATATGATACAGATACATTATTATGTATGTATTAATATCTGATCTTATTCACTTGGCTTGCATAATCAGGGCTATGTAGTCAAGCAATAGTTTCCACGACAGACAGACTGATAATCTTGTATTTGTAGTCCATGAAGCTGGATGCCTCAGGAGTTTCAATCAAGCAATAAAAGGCTTGAGACTTTCTCAAGAATCTCTGCCTATCATTGTACAGTGGAAAGCCAAGAAGCTTGTGACTGGCCTGTGCCAGGTGGCATCAATAATGGGGTGGATGCACTAACCAGCAAACTGTGAGAACAGGCAAGAAGCACTGATCTGATTATCTTTCCCTCGGAATTATTCATACATAGGTTGCCACTGAATGGTCTACAAACTCTGGCAAAATGTCGTCTCCCCTTAGTACATCCATTCTGCAATTACCTTCCCAGACCCATCCAGACATGCATCTGTTAGGTGATTCCAGATCCAACTCAATGAAATTGCTGGTGATACATAGTCTAGGGAATAACATAGATGGACATAGGATCAGGAAGTGTGGGGCATAGGTCGAGGGCAGCAGTCTGAAGTGTGTTCATCCAGTAACGATGTCCCTAATGGCAGTCTAGGTACTCAAAACTTCAATAAACAAAGAAGAATTTAGTAGACACTCCAGAATGGATGTGCTTCACAGGAGTGTGACTTCTGTTGGAACAGTGAGACACAGGTGATCTAGCAGAAACCAGGAAATGAAATAAAACTCTAGTGGGGAGACTCTAGTGGAGAGAAAGTAAAGTTATGAGTGTCCTCAGAGACAGCTAAGGGCTAGCCAGAGAGATAAAAAGAACTGGAAGAAGGAAGTTGAAGACATCACAAGTTTAAAAACTTCATGATCTAGTAAAAGCACAGTGGGCAAGTTTGGAGGACTGAGTGGGGGTTGGTGATGCGGCCATCCTATTCAGGCTTATGCATCATAAGCCCCGGTGACAATGTGTAATCAAATACTCTCAGGCTTTTTAAGGTGACTTAGGCAAACAGGGGGAATAAGACACAGTGCCATTGGTACTAACAGCTCTCAAAAGATACATATGTGATTATTTTGAGGACAGTTCACCTGGGTAGTTGTAGTAATGAAATGAATGAAGAATGGTTGCTCGACCCCTACGAACCAAGAGCTTGCCTGTCTAGTCTCAAGCTATGTATGCATAAGGAGGTGTGCACATCTGGACATACGAAACTGGCAATGTAGTGAAATTCTGAACTATAGGAGGGCTTATGACATTCTCTTCAGTTTTCAAAGTAAAAAGATGGCTGAGGAAGCGGGGGTGAAACTCTGCACTGTTCACAGTGTGCCTTGTGGAAACCTTCCTATGCTGAGAAAAAGCACAGCGGGAATTAATTTATCACATGTAGGTTCCCCCGGGCCTGCACACCTATCAGCCCTATAGACTCAGCTAGGATAGTAACAAATATTACCATAACCCCATGACGGTAGAAGGGATAGTTTACCATAAGAATAAGTAGTTGAAGTGCATTGGAATGGTAAAGGTGAGAAAGAGAAGGAAAAATTGCAAATGAGTAGCGGCACAGACTGAAACAGCTTTTGCTGACATAAATAAGAGCAATGTTTTAAGGCCTAAAAGTGTTTGGGCAATCTTAAAAACTCAAATCCCTGGTAAAAAAAAAAAACCCTGACACAAGAAAAAAGTGCACGCTCATCAATTTTTTTTTTTTTTCTAAAAGGGAATTCTGCTCCTTTACAAAAAATAACGTTTCCTTTTCAACTATTTTTGTTTTCCTCAAATAAAAGGGAATGAAGGAATGTCTAAGCTTCATGTTTTGCACGTAAATTTTGTTGTTTTGTTTTTGACAGACACATATATTCATGATGACTGTATCACACAGAACAGTTTTGTGCTCTAAATGTTGTCTGGGTTCTTTTTACCCATTTTCCCTTTGTTTATCCTTCAATTCCTGGCAACCATAGCATTTCCTTTTTTCCTTTTCTTCTTAAGTTTTGTTGTTGATGTTGTTACAATTTGCTTTTGGCAGATTGTTGTGTGTTTTGAACCATCTAATATACAGACATTTCATAGCCTTAAAAAAAAAAATCACAATTTGGATTTAAATTTTTTCCTGTTTGTCTGCCATCACTCTTTTAAAAAGTAAAAAAAACCTATTGATTTAAAAGTGCTGGCCAGAATGAATAAAATTAATTTGAATACAGCTAGAATGGGAATGAGGTTTCAATTATGAGACCTGAAGTCATGAAGGTAAGACATGACCATGGGTTGGACTGTGGTAGACAGAGTAAAAGGGCAGAAAGAAATCCATTTGGCCTCTGGCCACTACCTCTATCAACACTGCCTACAGTCACTGGGCAGGTAGAGATAGGAAAATTATGTCTTGGAAGCCAGGCTGGGCAATGGAGGGAGAGTCTGTGGCACAAATGGGTGGGAAAAGAGTATAGGTATGAGAATTGTTTTTCTTTTTCATTTTTTTTTTTTTGTTTTTGGGTTTTTTTTTGTTTTGTTTTGTTTTTTGTTTTTTGTTTTTTGTTTTTTGTTTTTTGTTTTGTTTTGTTTTGTTTTTCGAGACAGGGTTTCTCTGTATAGCTCTGGTTGTCCTGGAACTTACTCTGTTGACCAGGCTAGCCTCGAACTCAGAAATCCGCCTGCCTCTAATATCTGGATATGGGTAAAGAGGAAAGGAAAATTATCTGTATGAGATTTATAATTTTTTGTCTGGGTGATAGGAAACAAGTAATGCTCCTAAGCATGACTTAAGAGGGCAGTCCACTTTCTAGAGCCACCAGAGCAAAGGATATATTGAAATAACTAAAGAGATCAATAACTCACCTCAATAAACGAATATAAGAGTAATATTTCCATATATTTGACATTTTTCTCCTTTTCACCTCTAACCCTAAGCCAAAAATGTACAGTTTCTTAGTATAAGTGAAATTTCATTCAACTTAAAGGACAAAGTTTTATAAGCAAAGCATTAGAAATGTCAAGCATTGGAGTTACTTGAAATTTTTTAAAAATATTTGAGAGTTGAAATAAACTTCAATTTCAAATGAAGCACTGTAGCAACAGATGTTTTGATGCTTGGAAGATGTGCCCTCCCATTTACAACAGCTGGGCAACATTCCATAGGAAGGATGTATGCACCAAAGTCAGGTTTTATCCCCAGTTCCCGTCAATGAAACACAAAATCTAGCAGCACACATGTTCTGAGAAGGGGAACCTGCAATGTCTCATCAAGCAGAGACTAAGTAGCCAATATTCAAATAATTTGGGACATTATAATTCATAATCAAGACCTTAAATTTCATGTGGAACCAGGGAAGATCGCAGAACACTGATGTAGTATTCAATAGAGACATTACCACAGCTTGATTATGTAGAAAAAGGATGCATTTCTTTGGGTGGCTTCATTAAAAGAACACTGTATCCAAAAAAAGTCTTGAATAAACCATCTCCAGAGAGATTAGTCAAAATTATCCATCTTTTTCAAATGCAAGATTTATATCTGACATACACACACACAAACACACATACCCCAATACCTTGTTTTCTTCAAATCTCCATAGAGTGATTTCTGTAGCCATGAGATCAGGGGTCACCCCCAGAGTCTTGTAAGAATCAGTTCTCTCTCCCAGGAAAACTGATAATCTTTACAGATGAAGAGTAAGAATAAGATCTGAATTTCTCTGGAATGGCAATTTGTAACCTTAAAAACATCCTATTTGTACAACACCAGAAATTATAATGGCTGTATTTTTACATAGGTTGAGTTTATCAACCCCACCTCCACCCAAGAAAGCTTCAGAACAGGGAATAAGATTCTATAAAAGCAAGTCTACTCTCTATGATTCTTCTGGGAATGTCATTCCTATACCTACTACCTAGCTATTGCAGCCTAGGCCTTCATCAACAATTTAAGCCAATCCAGTCTCGCCCTTTTAGTTTAGTTCTTTTAAGGTCAGCTGTCACAGCGTTTGAGACAGTGCCACATCTTGTTAATATCAAAGGCTTCAAAGGCTGTGTTCACTAGAAGAGGGTGGGAGGAAATAGATGTGGCCAGGGTCTGTCAAACAAAGAACTATAGGGTTTTCTTTTTCTTTTTCTTTCTTTCTTTTTTTTTTTTTCATTTTCAGGTATAAAGAAGATAGTCAGAAATATTCCCAACTTCTCATTCTCTCAAGTTATACCTAACAACCACTGTTATTACAGTTTTTCACTTAACAATCACAGGATCCAAGTTTTGTTAGCCAGAACAGACAGAACAGGCTAAAGCCATCAGAAATCATGGATCTTCTCCATAAAGGAGCAGAAGAAATATGTAATTGCCTCCATCTCTCAGGAAGGCTCATCATAAATAATCAGTTTTACATCAAACTAAATTTTCTTCACTCTTTCTTGTCTAAATGTACAAGGGTTATTCCACACTAGGATGAGTCAGCAGGTAGCTTATAGATTTCCTGTTCCTGGACACCTTTGAATAAGCTAGCTGTCAATCTGAGCTTGAAGAATTCCATGCTTCATACAGGTTAGTGAAGGAACTAAGTAAGAGATGGCTACCCTCACTGTCTCGTGGTTAAGGGGAAAAAGATAAACCCGTGGTATAAACATGAAACTATTCCTTTTAACCATCAACTCTTTACTTCCAGGATTGGTGTTTCCTCTCTTGAAAAATGAATTTCCCTGCCACTCTGATGTTAGAGGTAAAACAACACAAATTCTGTGCATTTAAGAGTCAACACTAACTGACTGACTATTATATTACTATAGACACAATGCCAAAGTAGCATCATGAGCCATATGAAGTCAAAGTTCACAGAGATTAGAAAATGCAAGTTAACTTTCATCCTACCTTCACATCTGGGTCTGATCTTTCCCATAATTACGCATGGTGAACAGAGTACTTTAGTATAACTACTAAGATACGCTTGTCTTCTGTGTGGACATAGTCTAAAAAGAAGTCATTTCATCTCCTTAAAATGACATGTGACAACATTGACAGAGGGAAATGGACATGGGTTCCTATGCATCATCAAGAAGTTATTTCCAACTGATATCTCCTCGCAAAAGAAAAATCTGTCTTCTCCAATGGAGTCTCATTGATTATATAATGTTGTGGATAGCCCTGGGGCTAATTATATTTGATGTTAATTCCATTCTCCTGTGAGTGGCTGAAAACAAGGAATGAGTCAGCACTCAGGTGATTTCCTGTAAACCTGCTTCCCACCTTAATTTGTAAAATAAAGGAGAGCTGATGATTGGNCAGATAAAAGGAAAGGTGGAGAGGAAGGGGAGGGGAGGGAGAGAAGAAAGAGAAAATGAAAGAGGGAGAGGATGCAGAGGAAGAGAAAGACAGAAAAAAAGCAGATCAGGAGCAAATGGCCTGGAGAAACTGCAAGTTCTAAGGGGTCTCATAGATGTGGAAGATGGTAGTATAGTGGTAGATCTGCCCAATCTAAGTGCACAGCATATATTCATAATAACTGAGTTGCATTTTTATTTCCAGGGCATATTTGGGAGGAGATTTACCACAACAGGTAGTCTCCATCCCCAGGAGAAATGGCTGACACAAAAGGAGCTTAATGGTATTTTTGTACACTTTTTGTCTCATATTGCTTTGTTTAGGGATTTTAAAAAATGTATATTTATTATATTTTTATATTACTGTCTTACTGGTCTTTAGTTGTATATCATGGTCTCTGAGTTTATGTAGTTAAAGATTTTGTGTATATATGTGTTTCATCTTTTTTTTTTCTTTTAATTCAGGATTATTGATTTGTCTGTTTGCCTGTTTGTTTTCTAAAGAGAAAAGGAGAGAATGTGTGGAGCTGGGTGAGTAGAGAGGTGGGGAGGATCTGGGAGGAGTTGGGGAAAGGGATAATTTCTAAGTTTCATTTATAATTCTATAGTGTATTTGACCACCCCAGGATTCTCAATAATTATCTCCCTATAATGAAACTGCACAGAGGTGAATCAAAGGCTCTGCTATTCTTAGAACCCAGGGCTAAAGTTAGATGTCCATTTCTACCAGCAATCTCAGTAAGTTTGCCTCCCAAGTTTATGCCAATGTGGAGAAGCAGGTTACATAACCTTCTCTTAACTCTGATGAATGATGGTCATCCAATGAGAAGGAAGATTCTTCAGGTCGTCCTGTGGCCTAAGGATGCTGAGAGTTCAAAACTAAGGGATTCTGTGAGCTTTGGAGCATCCCTTCAGTCAACCTTTGAGAACAAGAAAAATGTGCACTGACTCATTATCTCCTATGAGTCACCTCACAATTAGATTTTATTTTTAAAACCTGACATAAAATGACCGCAGAGATTGTTTCTAAAATAGTTCCTTCAGCTATAACTTTAAAACAAGCTGTTCAAAAATCATATATTAAGGTTTCCTCTCATTACTAATAGGAGACAGGGCATAAAATTTTCTATTTGTATTACAGAATAAATAAGAACGATCTGTTACATTTTTTTTTTAAAAAAAGTTAACATCACTTAATTATGTAACTAAGACCACACAATGAAAATGTATAAAACATTACTGCACACTTAGAAGCAATTTGCATTTTTCTTCTTTCCAGCTAGTAATATTTATAAATGTACTATATTTTGTTTAGGTGAAGTTTGTGCCTTTCTACTTTACAGAGGACAAATTATTCTATTAGTGAGCATACAGATCTGTTCCACAAACCTGGTAAATAATTTTAATGCCAAAACTTGAAAATAAATGGTAATTTTTCATTCTGTATTTAGAAAGATGATTTTCACCACTTTGCTCTTTCAAAAAGTTTCCCAAACCTTTTCCTAAGAATCAGTTTCCTATCCCCAATGAAATGTCCATTTTGACAGAAAAGGAACAAGAGTTAGGGTTTAAATTTTTTTCCAAAGTGGTCACTTGTGACTTAAGAAAGACAAGCTGTTTGAATAGCAGCAAGTGGATTGCATCTCCTACCTCCTTTACCACCGCTTTGCAAATTTACCATATTTAAGCTCTTCAAAAACAGTATGGTGACAATTTGCCCAGACAGAAAAAAAATCAAGTAATAAAAGTGGGATTATCCTCAGAGGGGTATACACTCATCACATTCAAGGGCATACTCTTAAAAGGTTGAATGTTTTCTGAACTATTAAGTATTTGCTGGTGACAATAGACTTCCGAGGATGCTTCACTCTGAGAAGGGATCCTTCATTTCTGCAATGCCCCTGCACCCTCTAATGGCCGGATTCAGATTCTCTTTATTAAGAGCAAGTAATTCAAGGCTAGTCAAAGGGCTCATCTTGTAAATTTGAATTTTTATTAAAATAATGACATTTACACACTTTGCACCTTTATATCTTCATAATCCAGAACCTTCATAATCTCAAACATTAATTGAAGCTCATGCCTCTTCATAAGGTTGAGGAAATAGAAATATGTAGAGTTGGGGGTAGGATAATAATTAGAAAAATGCTCTATATATTTTCCAATTGTCTCTGATATATTAACATGCTAATAGGATTTTAAGATTCTGCCCCCTAGCCACAAAATAATTCAACAGTAAGAACTCCAATTGATATCAGAGACCCTACTTGTTGATACTAACATAGTAGCATGATAAAGTCATTAGAACTCATTTGGGCCTACTTGTACAAGACATAGCAATGACCTGTCATCCCCACAATATCCTAAAAAGAACGGAAATGAGGCCTTCTCACTATTAATAGCAATATTAAACACCACAAACACACACACACACACACACACACAATAGTTATATGCTATCTCAGAAACCTTAAACTCTCTTATTCCATAGATCATTAAAAATCTAATGACTAATCATTACTTTTCTATTACATTTAATTTTGTACCAATAATAAAAATAGTCTTTCTTGTTTCAATTACTTACACATTCATGTGCATATAACACTTAGAAAATAAGAAAATTAGGTCATAAGATTTCCCCCCAATTTATTAGCAGATACTCATTATACCAACTACTGTTTCATTGTTTCTTTTACATACATATTCTCCATATACTCTCAAACCCATCTCACCTCATATCAAGCCTAATTCCTGAGTTCATACTGTTGATAGTGATAAGGACACAGACTTTCTGATAAAGAAAACAACTGACAAACGTGATCCTGTCAGAAACCAGTGTCTGAAATGTTCACAACAAGGGAAGCATTCCCACGTGATCCCACCCCACTCAGGGCTGATGTCACACACTGGAGAAGGACAACATGAGCCCTCTCTGAATCTTATATCCCTAATTTATACTAAAGTCACCCTTTTAGCAGAAAAGAACTTGATATCCTATATCCTCTTTCTCTGCTTTCTTTCTCTCTTTCTCCCATTCTCTGTGTGTCTCTCTCACTCAGAGTGTATGTGTGTGAAATAATTTGGATTTCAAAACAAAATATTACTTGGGTGTGGTAATACATATCTGCAATCATAGAACTTGCTAGATGAAGATATAGCTTAATTACATTGTGTGTTAGAAGCCAGCCTAGTATACATGAGATCCACTCCTAAACAAACAACAAACAAACAAATATGAAAATTAAACCTATTGTCATTAAGGACACTGCAATGGAGCAATCTGATCTAAAAGAGTAACACCTAAGACAAAAGACAAAATTGTGCCAGACTGACATCAGATATTATATAGGATGGTGGTAGCCAAATATTTAAAGTTTTCATTAATTTCTAAATTCCAGGTGAATTTTAAAACTAAATCAGGGTTGAAGAGATGGCTTTGGTTAAGAGCACCTGAGTTTCATTCCCAGAGTCCATGCATGGCCAATTACCACACCCTCTCATTCATATATATATATATATATATATATATATATATATATATATATATGTGTGTGTGTGTGTGTATACACATATACGCATATACATATATATACATATGTGTGTGTATAAAACTTCTCTAAGAAAGGAAATTCTGAGTGGCCTGTCTGAAAATGTAATTATTACCAGCATCTGTCAAAAACAGGACTTAAGGACTTACAAGGCTCTCAAACGCTTCAAGGTCATGTCTTAGTATGGCAATGTACAGCTCTGTGTGTGTTGGATACAAACACAGCAGATAGATACACACGACCATGAAGGTTTTAAGGTTAATTTTCTAAAAACTATACTTCCAAAATCTAAAATTCTAGAGAGGAATGGAGCACCTGCCTTACAAAGCAACCGTGTGAGCTATTGTTCATGATTCCCACATCACTGTCTCATGGACACCGAGGATTCTATGAAATTACCAAAGGATCAGCACCAACACTGACCTGTATTCAGTCTTCCACAATCATCCACACTGAACATTGAAACTTATCTTTAAATGCACTGTCTGAGTGCACGTTGACAATAACCACTATTAAAATGCACCCTGTCAATATTTCCATTACAAGTTTACTGTGCAAATACTTGATGGATGAAAACTCATGGGACATAGAGTCTTAATCATTTGAGTGTAGATTAAAGCTACGCAACTATTAGATATACTCATATGCATTTAAAAACCACTTTAGAAACCCAATGGAAGTTGTCCCAAAGCAGAGTTCTAACTTACATAGCATAGAGTTCCAGGCCCTTCAAATCAGCCATGTATCATTGCTTTTACTTATTTAGAATTATATATTTCATAGTGAGTAATTAAAAACTTACTTCTCTTTATTATAAACAATTCCCTTCTCTTTAGCATTAAACTGTCCTAGCAAAATAAAATACATGTTGGAATCTTACAGACACCAGAAAATATGTAGCTCAGTCCGTGATACACAGAAGGAATAAATATGCTCAATAAATATGACTTGAACTTATTTTTCACAGCATCTATTTCCATTTATGCATTAACTGCAAATGCTTTCAGAATTTTCAAAATTCACATTACCATATTTTTTACTTTCTGTCACATGTTATAAATTAAACATAAACAGAACTGTAAAAATAATGAAAGTCACTGTGTATTCAAACAATTTAAGCACTTGGGGGCATTAAGTTCAGGTTTTTCAAGAATTAAAATACTTTAAATAAAATGTCCTCAGAAAAGGACACTAAAGCCAAGGGAATTCACATTTATTTTCTCTTCAATTTCTCTCACACACATACAAAAAAAACTATATTTCAATATTTATAAGACTAAGAATAATGGGAGTGCATAATATTGCTTGAACATACACTTTTGCCTTTTAAGACCAGTTTAAACTCTGTGATAGACCAAGAACACAGACTTAATTATGCAGGAAAAAAAAAAAAGATGATTTAACTGCAGTGAGCGTTCAATGGATAAAAATCCAAAGAAAGCTGTCCTGACTGAAACATTTATGAATCAATTCATTGCATTGATTTGGAATGAGTTGTGCTGTAATTTAACGCCTAGATTACTCAGGATAAATAATAAAATTCTATTTCTAAAGCACTTTCATTTGACTGTACACTTAACCTGAGAATTTTCAAGAAAGAGTGATTTTTCTTAACCTTAATAAGCACTGCTTTATGTAAATAATGGGTTTTTTTTAAAGAATAAGGATAAAGGATGTAATTATAACTAAATCTGATGGTATCCTAAAACATGTACGTTTGACTTAATCAATTCAATAAACCATTGATGTCTTATTAAGAAAGTGTTTGTATTTGAGAATGATTTAACCTACAAAGAATATATACAGTATTTTTGTCTCAGTTCCTATTTCTATTGTAATGTTGAAGGAAAAGATAAGGTTTGGCTCTGTCTTTATGCTGGGGGTGAGTTCCATGGGACTCAATAATTAACCTACATTTTTTGCCCTCCTCAAATCTGATGACTTGCTCTCTTATTTTACTGTTGTTTAGATGTTTTTTTTTTCCAAGATTTTCATTTACATTCTTAAAAGGTAGAGACAATAAAAATTTCAACTACACAGGGTACTTCTGTTTTTTTAATTGGGTATTTTTTTTCTTTTTTTTACTTACATTTCAAATCTTATCCCCTTTCTCAGTTTCCCCACCCAGAAACAACCTATCCCATCCTCCCTAACCCTGCTTGTACGAGGGAGGGTGTTCCCCACCCACTCCTTCCTCCCTGCCCTGGCATTCCACTACACTGGGCCATCAAGTCTTCACCAGACCAAGGGCTGCTCCTCCCATTGATGCCCATCAAGGCCATCCTCTGCTACCTATGCAGCTGGAGCTTACAGCAAGAACAGCAGTATCAATCAACCAGACCCCACCCCCAGAGCTCCCAAGGACTGAAACACAGAGTACTTCTTAGAAAGCACAGAATGTGGGTTTCAGAAAGACTCACCAAGATTTAAGTACAAGTCAAACAAATGTGTGTGTGGGGGGGGGGGTCAATCAAATACTTAGCACATGATTCTTGGAGAAAATAGAATACCATTATATATTCATTATATATTCATTACACATTATGTACCAACTAACCCATTATATCTGGCACTGGCGATACAAACCACAGCTTCCTATATCCTGGGCAAGCATTCTACCAACCAGGCCACATCTTCAATCAAACTTGTTTTCTTCCTAAAAAGAAATACAAGTCCCAGGAAAGCTGGTGTTCTGAAAACATGATTGAGTTTCACAATAATTTGCATCTGCAGCCTTCCTGAGGCAGAAAATATCAAGTAGGATTTCAACAAGGTCTGTCCACAGCACTAACTAAGTCTTTCACTTTGGTCTCTTCTAACTAGTCTTTCTTGGAGCTCAGTTCCCTCATCTGAGCGATGATGCCGTTAAACTGTGTAACCTCACAGTTCTATTCTGATTTTAATTGTTCTGAGTTCTTTATAAATGAAATAAACACACTGACAGCAGAACGCAACCTACAATCTATTAAAAACACAGGTTTGATATCTAAGTGATACACAAATACACAAAAATGAAAATTTGGTTAAGTCGCATGCAAGTTATTAAAACCCATATAAAATTAATTATCAGAGTCCTAGCAACACAAAATAGGTTTTGATGCCATCCTCAAAAAGTCTTCCTTGCTGCTAGTAGAATGAACAAAAACATAAAACATGAAATAGAAACAGGAATGGAAATAAAATTGTCTTTCTCATCAGGGTTCTGGAGAATGAAGAAGAAGAGGAGGAACAGAAACAGTAGTTTATGCAGCAAATTGTAACTAATAACTTTTTTAGTTACTCCAATAAATGTCAAGAGCAATTTAAATGTTCTAAAAATGGTTACCCTGCTGATCCACAGTAGTTTTGTTTTAAAATAGATTTACTGAACTTTGCCATGAAATTTCTAAACAACTACTGCTCATCAATAAAAATAAATGATGTTGCCCTGACATTTCTCCTATAATTTTTACCAGGATCCAAGATGCCTAATGTTTCTAATTGAAAGTTTTCTCTCCTTTTTTTTTTTTTTTTTTTTTTTTTTTTTCTGGTTATGAATGGGCAAGAAAGGAGACAAACCAACATGGGAATTCTCTATTACTTGAGCCACAATTATACTGAAATTCAGTGTCTAAAATATCAATTTAAAATACCTTTGTCTCACAGTTTTCAACTTATTTCTAAGGTAATTCTAGAGTTGAATTTAATTACAGACAAATAGGCATCTTTATTTAAATATTCGTTGTTAACTATATTACTCACAAAGGTTTGAAAGCTAACGCCTTTTCAAGATGGGTACAAGAAACACAACCTTAGCTACCACTGCCACCTGCTGTTGACTATAAACAATTTCCTAGCATCTAGTAATAGAATTAAGAGAGCAGAAAAATGCGTGGGGAGGTAAGGAGGATCTGAGAGGAATTGAAGGGAGAAAAAAAAATAAAAATATGTTGTATGAAAATTTTTAACAAAAATCAACAAACCAAATAGGAAAATAAACACTATATTGTTAGAAGACAAACATCAGGATGACACTAAAGACATTTTCTCTGCAAGCTGCTGGGTTTTTTGTTTGTTTGTTTGTTTGTTTGTTTTCTTGCAACAAGTAAGGTTATACCTCTGCTAAAACAGGAAATCAAAAGTTCTGACTCTTTGTACTTATTTACATTGGATTTGGGTATTTTCTTTTAAGAAGCATCTTTTAATAAGTCAAAGGGGCGGAGGGGAGAGAAGCAGTACTGTGGAGGTGAAGAAAAGCAGCCGTGGGGGCAGCAGGTTCTTCCGGGAGAAATAACAAATTTCCTTTGGAGAAAACAATGTTTAATGTACACAGGGAGATATAAGCCTACAAAGAGATACGCAACCAATCGGTCCAAAGCCGGTGAGTCCGGACGATGAAGATGAGGGAACTCATTGTTCTAGGCCTTTTGATATTCGTGGGCTTAGACAAATTTCTAAGAAAAAAGTTGAGGAAAAGAAAGAGACTTAGAATCACCGTTTCACCTGGAGCCCTGAGGTAGCTCGACAGGCTCTACAGGATGAGGGTTCACCTAAAATAGATCTAAGATCCCACTGGAAATTGAGCAGGGTGTGGGTATCAGAACTTTGTTGAGATCCTTTAATGAAAAAAACTAATTCCTCTTGGCAAATAGATTAGGAACTCAGTTCTACTTCAGACTCAGAGTGAAGACATGACATTCTAAGCTACCCAGAACATAAGATGACAGTGATACACTTCAATTCCCTCAATTGGATAGTATGTTAATCTAGTTTGATGTCAATTTGATACTGGCTAGTTTTATTTTGGAGGAGGAAACTTTAATTGGGAAAATGCCCGACCAAGCCTGTAGAAATTTCTTGATAGATAATTGATGTGGGAAAGCCCAGCCAACTCTGTGCCATGGCACCCCTGTGCTGATAGTCTTGCTACTATAAGAAATCTGACAAGGGGAGAGATGGGGAGTAGAGAGACAGAAATAGACACAGAGGGATACAGATTGTGTGTGTGTGTGTGTGTGTGTGTGAGAGAGAGAGAGAGAGAGAGAGAGAGAGAGAGAGAGAGAGAGAGAGAGAGAGAGAGAGAGAGAGAGAGAGAGAGAGAGAGAGAGAGAGAGCAGGCTGAAAATCCATGTAGAGCAAGCCAGGAAGCAGCACTCTTCCATGGCTTCAGTGCCAGCTTCTGCCTCTGTTCCTGCTCTAATTGCCCTCATTGTTGAATTATATCATGGAGCTATAAGCTAAAATAAATCCTTCTCTGCCCAGTTTCTTGTTTGGTTGTTTGGTTGTTTGGTTGGTTAGATAAGTTGGGGTGGGTTGAGTTGGTTTTTGTGGTTTTTTGTTTGTTTTGTTTTTTTGTTTTTTTCAGTCATAGTATTTTAACAAAGCAACAGAAACCCTAATGAAGACAAATGGGCAGGAGATCACATTTCAGGGAAGCTTTTTCACCTGAAGTTACACTAAGGTGGGAGGAATAATTGTGTCCACAATGAGATAATGTAGTTATCTGTCCTAAGAGACCCTCTCCAACGCATTTGAAGCCTGTCTACTTGTCTGCCTTCTAACTAGAGGAACACAACCTTTCCTCTTCTTTAAATTTAAGCCAGCACTCCTCAGCATAGGATTTTTAATAATAACAACTATTATTATTTAAATTTCCATGCCTTGAGATGGAGACATTCTCCCTCTTCTTTTGTGGACTTCCCACTCGTGCCTGCTGACGGAACTGCATTGCTGAACCTAACCTCTTCCTTACATTCTAAGTCAATAGGCTTGACTTCCTTTTCTATCCATGACTGCTCTCCCGTTCCATGATCTATCTCCTCCTTCCTTCAGTTTCTAGCTTACATTGTTTTCTCTGAATCCTTCCAGCCTTCTAAGTCATTAAAAACTGTTTTATCAATGAGACCAAGAATCCGCAAGAAGGGACCCTGGTCCCCTGGTGATATAGTCTAACTTCTTGGACCCAGAAGGAACAGTGACATTGACAAGCTTAATACATATTCTGACGTCTGGGAAGGACAGAAATGTTTTTCTCGACAATAGTAAAGATTTCTCCCCTCCCCTACTTGAGAGAAGCATGATTTACAGCAGCAGCCTTGCATCTTTCAGGAGGTGCCTAGTTGTGTTGTTGGAGCTTTGACCTAACACTGTCTCTGGGGTAAGGCTGGAACAAAGTCTATAAAAGAACTTGAGAATGCCCAATGCTTTTTTTCTTTAACAATTTAACAGCTTCAAAGCTGTCAGTTTAGTTCCCTTTAAAATATTATCAAAGTACTTTAGTTTCCCAACAGATAGGGAAACAAAATAAACTAAAGAACTTTCAAAGTATGTTCTTCACCAGGATTGAGGATTTTATTATTATTATTATTATTATTTAAAATGAAACTTCATTTTAAACCTTTCATTGAAATAGAATCCTAGCCATTGAGTAGCAGACAGCTTTTGGCTTATCCATACTCTTCCTGTGAATTTTCCCTTTTTCTCTATCAGTCTTAGTTAGGGTTTTTCTGCTATGAACAGACACCATGACCAATGCAAGTCTTATATTAAAAAAATTCATTGGGGCTGGCTTACAGTTTCTGAGGTTCAGTCCATTATCATCAAGGTGGGAACATGGCAGCATCCAGGTGGGCATGGCATAGGCAAAGCTCAGACTTCTACATCTTCATCCAAAGACTGACTTCCAGGTAACTAGGGTGAGGGTCTTAGGCCCATACCCACAGTGACACACCTACTCCAACCAGGTGACACCTATTCCAACAAGGCAACACCTCCAAATGGTGCCACCACTCCTTGGTCCAAGAATATACAGACCAGCACACTCTCCATAGAAACTTCAATTCCACAATCCCATGACCTCTACTAGCCAGTGCTTCTCTCCTCTGAGACTTCTAAATGAGGATTCTTCAACAAAAGTTCAGCCTTGGTGTGTTTTGTAGTAGCAAGAGGCAAACTGTGGAGCTGCCATTAAGTGCTAAATCTATGGAAATAAGCAGAAATGTCTACATATAAGGAATAAGGAAATAAACACATATATGAGAGTGGGAGGAGAAGACTGACCATATAAAGAAGGTCAATAACTGCTGGCAGCATCTAAGTCCTCTAGGAGCACATAGGTGCTTCTGTGTTCAGATTCCGAAAGACAGACCCTATATTGAACATACCCCTGTCTATTGCAATAACACAAGCTTCACGTGGGATTCTATTTCTTTTTTTTTTTTAATCTTTTTCTCTTCATTTTTTTATTTTAAAAAAAGCTATCCCGAAAGATTCCCATACCCCTCCCCCCACCTCTGTTCCCCTACCCACCCACTCCCACTACTTGGCCCAGGCCTTGCCTTGTGCTAGGTCATATGGAGTTTGGAAGACCAAGGAGCCTCTATTCGGGATTCTATTTCTTAACCCCCAAATCTTTGAGCCCCCATACACAATTTACTGACACCAGAAATCCAGGAAAACTTTTGATATGACAACAAAAACTAGAATCCTAATCAACAATAAAGCACAGAAATATGTAGATATATACTCTTGACATCAAATTTTAGATAAAAGCACCCTTCAGAGAAAACCATGTTTATCTCAAGTGGGTTCCATATCTAGGACATATAAATACCTTTAGTGGATTGTATTGTTAGTGTTAAATGTTTACCTGTGTATACTATGAATTCCCTCTGCAGCAACCCTTCATGGAAAGAAATATAAGCCTACCTCCTCTGTCCCAGGTTTGACCATGTGAACCATTTGGGACAATCAGAAATGATTGTAACACATTTCCTAAGACTCCAATTAGTACAGCCAACACTGCTGCTGATCCTTGGTGGCTTTCTTCCTCTTTGATCACGTTAAGTACAACAACATAAAAACATCTTCCACGTCAGCCTCCAACAGACATATTACAAGAACAAGAAATAGGCCTCCATTGTTAGAACTGGAATTTGGGGATGGATTAGTACTTAATAGAGCCTGGCTAGACTGACTTATGCATGTCTCAAATAGATCCTCATTAGGAGAAGTGGTAATGGACAAGAATGTGAATATTTCACTGTGAGGTTCATTTACTCATTACTAATAAGCTTGCACTTTAAATATACCCTTTTAGTTTTTGAGCAATCATGCTGTTAATGATTTTAAAACTCTTTGCCCACAGTGTTTGCAGAGGATAATAAACTTATCCAAGTTTCTAAAAATTGACAATCCATTTATCAAAAGGCCCTAATTCTGGGACTGGAGAGAAAGCTCAGCAGTTAAAAACACTTACTGCTCTTCCAGAAATGCCTTTTTTGATTCCTGCCCCTACATTGAATAGCTCACAAACAACTGTAAGTCCAGCTTCAGGAATCCAACACCTTCTTCTGGCCTGCTGGAATCTACACACATAGACATAAACCTGCACACACACACACACACACACACACACACACACACACACATTAAAATGAATCTTAATAAGCCAATTACTCTTAAAATATATTTTAAAGACATTTAATTTTATCATCTGCTCTTTACCAAAAAACTGAAAATTATTTTTTAAAACAAAAATTAAGAAAAAGTTCTTGGCAGGTAATATGCTTCCATTGCATATTGTGCAAACATCAAACAACAAGAACTCTGATGCTTTCAAACAGTACAGTTCCAACAACTGCAATAAAACCAACTACCAACACCAGCCTTACTCTCAGATGTTTTATGACTATTGCTTTAAATGTAATGAAAATCCAGCCTCACCAAATTAGAACTGTTATGAATATATTATAAGAAGTTATTTATTAGTGTATTTAGGGAGATATATGCCTCAGTGTGCATACAGAGATCAAAGAATGTATTGTAGAAAGACTTGGTTCTCTCTTTCCATTCTGTGGATACCAAGAATCCAACCCAAGTATCAGAATTGGTAGCAAGTACTTTAACCAACTAAACCACCTGGCCAACCCTGAAGGTATATTTTTCACAAGGCCGTATTTAATAGACGTTCTTGTAACTAAAAAAATAAATAAATAAATAGATACCAAGTAAATGTAAAAGTAAATGTGAGACCCGTTCTATATATTCTGTCACTTGATCAGCTGTCTGATTCCAGGTGAGTCACATTAACTCTCTAAGATTTCATTTAAAAATGTGTACGTTTTATCTATTGCATGGAGGAGAAAACACCACAATATGTTTTCTGGTTTCATAAAGATATCACAATGAATTAATTGTGGATCAGTCTTAGACACCTTGGGTTGTTTAGTGTACCTGCCAAGGTTTTTAAATCAAAGGCAACTAGCATATAACTATGCTCCTAATCTTCAAAAGGGAGCCATGGGGCCATGAGAGAAACCAAAGAATTGACAGCTAGATTTAGTTACCTAAAATCTTGCATAAACCTTAGCACAGAGTTCAGAATACTGAAGAACTATGACCTTCCTCTTGTCCTTTATTTTTTTTTTCCTCTTTTAGATACTCTTGCTATGTGACCCTAACTGGCCTGAGACTTTCCATGTAAGCCTGGCTATCCTTGATATTATTTCCTTATAGCAATTACAGGTTGGTGCCACCAAATTCTGGTGAAGAACATAGGTACCTCTCCACTAACCAAATCATGACAACCACCATAAAGCACACCCATGAGAGAACTTACTTCTTCAATGCCCCTTAGTATTCTAGATGACCACGTGATAACTACTCTCCATTGCAAGAACTTGTATTCTTTTCCATAGAAATAAAGAGATTAAGAAATAACCGAATGCTTTTCACATATTTACACTTTAAACCGTATAATAATTGTATGAGGAAAGTAATATTAACCATCCTAATATTTATGAAAGGAAAGCTGGGGCACAGATGAATTAATTGCCTCAACAACATATATTATAAATAGCAAAAGAAGCTTGGACCCACACAGGCAGTGTTAAAACTTTACCAGTCAAATGTTATTTACATATGGACAATGGAATCGAACTGCTGGGGAACAGAAATGACAGAATTCAACCAATACACATTCTTCATCTGAATCCATTATTTCCATCTCTGTTGCTTCTTTTTGAATATCCCCTTGGTACAAAGGAGAGTCACCTGAGAAAGGAAAATCAGTAAGAATAGTGTAGATTACACTAATCCATGGACATGCCTGTGAGAGATTTTACTTAATGGTATTAATTAAGGTGAGAAGATGCACCCTGAATGTTATGTGGCACCATTTCAGGGCTGGGCTCTGGGCTAAAGGAGGAGAGAGCTGGTGCACACTAGCATGCAAGCATTATTTCACTGCTCTTTGCACTTAACCATGAATGCGATTTGATTAACTGCTTCAAGTTCCTGCTACCTTGATTTACTTACAATGATGAACTGTAACCTGGGCTCATAAACCAAAGAAACCCTTTCTTCCTTAAGTTGCTTTTAGCAGGGCATTTTATCACAGCAGCCAGAAAGAAAGCTAAAACAATTGCTATAATGTATTTCCTTTGTTGCCTTTGAAGAATCCATTTTTTATTCCGCTGATGGGGGATAGAAAATATGAGCTTATAAAACAGATTTTGTTCATGGTAATGAAAACATATAGCTGAGAAAAGTTAAAACCAGGAACAAATAAGGGTATAGTAAATATGTAACAGCAAGTAACGACTACAGCACCTAGAACATATCATTGCCGCAGCACAGTATGCCACAGCAATGCACTCAGAATATATATAACAGTGCATGTCTCTCATACCTTTTAAGGATGGATGCAATATGGGCTGGGATTATTTCAGTGTGTGCTTAGCATGTACAAAAACTCTGGCCTCAAACCCTGGCAAACCAGCAATGACTTAGTTAATCAATTAAAATATAGAACAATGATAATGAAAAAAAAATGAGTCATGGTATTATCCATGTACATACACAACTATCATGTGAAAATACTTATTAAAGAAATATTCTTAGATTAAGATTTGAACACCATTGACAATTTCTCATAAGCTATTGTTTTTGTTAAAAAGAAAGGTTATTGTGACTTGAGAAATCATTCATTGTTGACAAAATCCAAATATTTTCAAGTTTGAGTGTTTTTAAACTTCAAGAAACAGTCACAAAATATAGTTTAATTTACACAACTAAAATTTGATATATACATATAATTTTCAGTTTAGCAATCAAAGAAATTTAAAAGAATATATCAACATAGGTGACCAAAAAAATGTATTACCTGCATGAGCCAATCACTTAGAAGAGGACTATTAGACTCTTTCAAAGAACTAATTTTCCTTAAACTATCCACAATTGAAATTCTGGTGGTTATATGAAAAGATCTTACTTTTTAAAAAGTAAATGTGAACTGCCCCCCCTTTTCCATCCCCCTCCGCTCTCCTTCTCAGATGCCTCTCTCCCTCTACTTCCCAAAGATTTTTGTCTTCCCCCTACTGAGTAGGACTGCAGCATCCACACTTTGGTGTGATCTTTCTTCTTGAGTTTCATATGCTCTGGGAGTTGTATCAGGGCTATTCCGAGCTTCTTTTTAGCTAATATCCACTTATCAGTGTGTACTTACCATGTGTTTTCTTTTGTGACTGGGTTACCTCACTCAGGATGATGTTTTCAAGTTCCATCAATTTGCCTGCGAATTTCATAAAATCACTGTTTTTAATAGCTGAGTAGTATTTCATTGTGTAAAGGTACCACATTTTCTGTATCCATTTCTATTTTGAGAGACATTTGGGTTCTTTCCAGCTTCTGGCTATTATAAATAAAGCTTCTATGAACATACTGAAGCGTGTGTCCTTGTTATATGTTGGAGCATCTTTTGGGTATATGCCCAGGAGTGGTATAGCTGGGTCCTCAGGTAGAACTATTTCCAATTTTCTGAGGAAACGCCAGACTGATTTCCAAAGGGGTTGTACCAGCTTGCAATCCCACCAGCAATGGAGGAGTGTTTCTCTTTCTCTACATCCTCACCAGCATCTGCTGTCATCTGAGGTTTTGATCTTAATCATTCTGACTGGTGTGAGGTAGAATCTCAGGGTTGTTTTGATTTGCATTTCCCTGATTACTAAGGATGTTAAACATTTCTTTAGGTGCTTCTCAGGATCACTTGAGATTCCTAAATTGAGAATTCTGTTTCGCTCTCTACCCCATTTTTAATAAGGGTATTTGGCTCTGTGGAGTCTTTCCTGAGTTCTTTGTATATTTTGGATATTAGCTTTCTCTCTGATGTAGGGTTGGTAAATATCTTTTCCCAAGCTGTGGATTGATGTTTTTTTCATATTGACAGTGTCCTTCACCTTACAGAAGCTTTTCACATTTCTGAGGTCCCATTTGTGAATTCATGATCTTAGAACACAATCCATTGGTGTTTTGTTAAGGAACTTTTCCCCTGTGCCAATGTGTTAGAGGTTCTTTCCCACTTTCTCTTCTATTAGATTCATGGTATCTGGTTTTATGTGGAGGTCCTTGATCCACTTGGACTTGAACTTTGTACAAGGATATAAGAATGGGTCAATTTGCATTCTTCTATACACTAACCTCCAGTTGAACCAGCACCATTTGTTGAAAATGCTGTCTTTTTTCCACTGGATGGTTTTAGCTCCTTTGTCAAAAAATCAAGTGACCATAGGTGTGTGGGTTCATTTCTGGGTCTTCAATTCTATTCCATTATAGAAGGAGATTGGGGAGAAGTACAGAAGGTCAGAAATTTGAAAGTAGGTGTTTATCAGTGTGGGAGGGGAAACTAGGGGTAGCCACTAGAAAGTCCCAGATGCCAGGGACTCAAGAGGTCCTCAGGACCCAACAGAGAGGACTTTACTGAAATACCTAAAAAAAGGGGAGGTAGAACCTGTAGAAACCACATCCAGTGGATAGTCACAGCCCCCAGTTGAGGGATGGGATCAATCACCCACCTCAAAAAATATTAATCCAGAATTCCTCCTGTCAAAAGGAATTGCAGGGACAAAGGGTGAAGCAGAAACTGAAGGAAAGGTCATCCAAATACTGCCCAACGTAGGGATTCTAGACACCAAACCCAGACACTATTGCTGATGCCAAGAAGTGCTTACTGACAGGAGCCTCGTATAGCTGTCCCCAGAGAGGCTCTGCCAGAGCCAAACCAATACAGATGCAGATGTACACAGCCAAACATTGGACTGAATGTGGGGACCCCAGGGGGGAAGTTAAAGCAAGGACCATAGGAGCTGAAGTGGTTTGCAACCTCAGAGGAAGAACAACGACATCAACCAACCAGACACCCCAAAGCTCCCAGGGACTAAGACACCAACCAAAGAGCACACAGGGGCTACATATGCTCCAGCTGCATATGTAGCAGAGGGTTGCCTTATGTGGCATCACTGGGAGGGGAGCCCCCTGATCCTGTAGAGGCTTGATGACCCAGGATAGAGGAATGCTAGGCCACTGAGGCAGGAGTGGGTGGGCAGGTGGAGTACCCTCATAGTGGCAGGGGGAAGGAGAAGGGGATAGGGGGCTTGTGGAGGGGAAACTGGGAAAGGGAATAACATTTGAAATGTAAATAATTACAATAATCAATAAAAATTTTTTATTAGATATTTTCTTCATTTACATTTCATAAAATTGTTTTAAATGAAAAAAAGTAAATTTAAATGAGAAAAATTTCAGATGTGCTACCTAGAAAAAAATCCCATATACTTTATATCTAAATTTGCCCAGAACCAAACTATCAAAAGAATGGAAAATGGGTTGTATCAATACGCTACTGAATAACGATTACTCTCATGACTTAAATGGCTGAATATCTGCTTCTGTAAATCCCCAAAACAAGTTTGTTTACCAACAAAATAAAAAATAATAATTGGAAGATGCCTACATTTTAATTTTTAAGAGCCCTGATGAATATTTTTTCCATCATGTATCTATTTCTAATACTGTGAATAAGTTCAGGGGGACGTCTATAAGTTTCAATAAAACCTAAAGTATTAAATAACTAATCCGCCATCATGCACTGTTCCAAAGGAGAACAGGTAGCCAATAGACTTCTTCAGAGAGCTATCATAATTGCTTCACTCCACTTTCAATAAGTGATCTATAATGAAACTCACTCTTTGGGCTTAACCTAGATCTGTGACCTGTGGGGGGAAATTGAGTCTTTGTAAAATGTGCTACAGTTCACTCCTAAGAATGCAGAGGCAGCACAACTGATGATCCAGCAAAGCTGCTCTGACTTATTTAGACTTTGCTGAATGAATTTGAATATCATCAGAATACATTATCCTTACCCGTAATACGTTTCCCATGATCTAGTCTATCCTCGCTCATTTGGAAAAGAACTTTGAGGATATGCTAGTCCTGTGGTATTATATGAAACTAAAAGAAAATATCCTTAATTTTCCTTTATGTTTGAGAAGTCTATACATTTATACAACAAAATACAGTCATACCTATCCTCTCCTCCCCCCAACCTCCATCTCTTCGCATAACCTCACACACAACATTCCTTTCTCCCAGTTTCATGTCTTATTTTCATAGCCCATAAGGCCAGCTAGTGCAGCACGTAATTACATGAGTATAAGGCCATCACTAGACCATGGGCCACCTACCAGTGGCCATATTATCATCATCAATAATAATAATAATAATTTTCTCTCATCCAGCAACTATGTGCTGTCAATATGTGAGGGGGGGGCTGAGGGGACAGGAGATTATCTACAATTCTCTGCTGCAATTCTGACTGACTTGACAATGTGTAGGGTCTGTGCAGGTTACTCAAGCTGGTTCCCTGTATTTAATAGCCATGTCATGTTGAGAAGAAAACATTTCTCAGCATTCCTTCCCATTCTCCAGCTCTTCCACTCGTCCAGCCTCCTCCTCTGCAGTGCTCCTTGAGCCCTGGGAGAGAGGCTGAATGTCAGTGCCTCATTTAAGGCAGAGCACTCAGTTCCTTTTTCTTGGTTTGGACCAGTTTTGCTTCCCTCTATTGACTGCAGCCCATTACAAGAGCAATCCTCTTTAACCAGGACTGAGAACAGCCTGGATCTATATACAACTCCTGATGTCACCACCACGCCTGAACTCACCAGCACTGCTGAAGTCACATCCACTGGAGAAGTCTCGACAACTCCAGATTAATAAACTGTTGGCCCAGGAGCTGAGCAGAGCACAGAAGTGTAAGCTGAGAGAAAAATACTATTTTTAAATAACGACAATGAAACTGTCAATGCAAAAAAACAATTTTTTTAAGCCAAGAGAAAGAAATATTTACATAACGATTAGTAGTGGTAAGTAATTAATGAAGTTTCCTTCCTGGAATATTTACCATTGATCATGCAAGAACTATAAAGAAGTAGATTAAAAATCACACTTCTACCAGTAAATGCATATCTTATATTTCTTGTTAAGTATGTTACTTTTCTGGGGGTAGAGAGTATATATGACATGGTACATACATAAAGGTCAAAAACCAACTTGTGGAAATAGGTTCTTCTCTTCCAGCACGTGACTCCTGAGGATTAAATTCAGGTCATCAGCCTTGGCAGCAAGCACCTTTGAGTATTGAGCCCTGGGCCCTATCTACCCCTTAACAACATAACACACCTATTAAATTCCCCTCCCCTTCCTCCACCCTCCCTCTTTTTTCCCTTACAACCTGACATACTGTGTAGGATATGACAAGTGTTAGACATATCTTAAAATGTAAAGATGAAAAGATAGCTGTTTCTTAAAGGAATTCCTAATCTTACTGATACCACAGAAGAGATTGCATCTATGAAGAGACGGGAATTGAATACAAAGTCCATCCCTAGACATGGTGCTATTGTCAATGTTTAGCCTATATGAGAGGAAAAGGTAGTTTTCTTTAAGAACTTAACGTCTAGCAAGCAGACTATACTCCACTGGAAGACCACACAAAGGGAGAATACTTAGACAGCACAAATTGGTCTTGGCAGTTAAAAAAAAAAAAAAACAAGAAAGAGATAGATCTTGGGAAAGTAGGGCAAGAGTGCTATATATGATGGAAACACATTCTACAATACTCTCAAAGAACTTTTTAAAATGTATGGAAAAATATGTATGCTATGAAGAAATGTTAGTTTATAATACATTGTTGGAAACAAGTAGGATACACTTGTTTCCCTGTGATGCTAACAAACAAGTGGCTTAGTCTTGGATATAAAGTGAGCCCTATACAAGAAGATGATGTAAAGGTAAGAGGAGAGACAGGAGAGGTAGGTATTTCTAGCAAAAGAACTGTAAGTGGAGATACCATTGTTTCTTTAATTACATAATTATTTCTCTAAGATACACAACAAGTGGGACTGGTAAAGTTTGTGGATAAATGGAACTAGGAATTCACAACAGAAATACATGTGTGAAAAGAAATGTTTATTGTTAAAATATTTACTGTTAACTAAATAATAAAATAAAATAATATTGTTAAAATACTGCTTCACTTTTTAATTCCATAAACAGAATAGTATATATATATTTATATACAGCATCTTAGCTTTAAACATTATATATATATGCATATATACTATATAAGTAAATGAATATATAAATATATTTTAATTAGTGGCATTGCAGTTAAAAAAGGAAGGACCTTCTACATGCTCTCTTGAATTCAATGAATAGTAATTAAACAGCTTAGAAAACTGAAGAACAAGCAGATTTCAAAAGAACACTTGGCTCTGTTCTAGCAGGTGAATGTATACACATACTGGGAGGGGGCAGATGACCCATTACAAAGCCAGTATAACAGTCCCAGGGGAAAGTCCTTAATGATGATTTTGGTCTAGTCAAAATGCCAAGGGCAAGGCCGAGATAGATTATTGGAGTTTATAAACTATAAATCAGGGTGACTTTCATCATCCATTACATTCTGGCCCTACATAATTCCATGTCCTTCCAAAAAGTAAGCTTACAAGTCAAGCTATAATATTTGAACCTATTTTAGATCACAAAAAAAACACAATGATAAAATTATGTTATGATTTCATGATAGCATTTTTTAAAATAAATGCAATCACAACCTCATCATTTTACGATAGGTTGTTTTTAAATGTTTCCCAACTAAGTGGAATTAAAACTTGTCATGAAGACTAGGAGGCAGGCAGAGGGCATGTAGAGGTGAAGCAGATGATACTGGCTAACATACAATAAAATCCAGCATTGAATTAGTTCCAGCATCATCCTCTTTCTCTGTGCCTGGCAGGTTCCAAAGGCCAAGTGTGTGCCAATAAATCTATATCCAAATGTATCAAATTTCCTTTGCTAAGGAAATAAGAAAATAAGGCAAAAAATAGTGAAAAAGCCATGTAGATAACTCTAGTGTAGATTAAATATTTGTTTGTTTTTAACAACTTAGATATATTTTGTATAACTGATCTCCACCTAAGTTTTAACTCTGGAAAAGGGAAAGATTTGGTAACAGAATATGATCCAGTTGGACCTTCCTTCAGGTTCTATCCACCAACATTTTAAGAATTCCTTACAGGTTTTGAATAAATGAATGAGTCACAGTTTAAAGAATACTTCAGGTCAAGGAGCCTGATCATTCATGGGCTGTATCACACTGCAGTCATGCTGCCAGTAGGGCTCCCTGTGTTTTAAGTTGGAGGTATTTTTTTTTTTTTTTAACCAACAACAGACAACTTTTGAGCTAAGACAAAATGAAATGTGATATGACCACCAGTGCTTTTTAAACAGGTAATCTCTCTTCATCCTGGTTTTCCAAGAATTTCACATGACATTCAGTAACAACTCTTGCCTTCCCACAATATCCTGTCAGTTGAAATTTATATTGGAACTGGATAAACAGTACATTGACAGTAAATAGATTTTCAAGGATCATCCATGAAAACTTAAAATAGGTAAAGCATTTGACCCCAATATTAAAATCATATATATATATATATACATATATATATATATATATATATATATGTATATATATATGGCTTTTAGAAGGATTATATTTCTTAGAAAACTAAATAGAATATTAAATCTTTTTCAAAAGTCTGTAAATACACTGAGTTCAGATTGACAGTTCTGTTCAGAGAATAAAAACAAATGTTCTCTTGCAGATTCAAAGAGTGTTCACTAATCACTCTAAATGTTATTCCTCTTTTTAATGTATTCTGAAAATATCTTAGCAATCAGCAACATATTATTGTTGTAATGACAGCTGAGGAAGCAACAGAAATCCTCTTTCAGATACTAAAATCAGAGTTGTGGACAGTGGGAAGGGCAGGACAGAGCACTTTGTTTAGAAATAATAGGTAAGGTGTCCTCGGATCACCAGGCGCTTCGTTCCACCGATTTATTCCAAAATTCTAGATTTACCTCCGAAGTAACCTTATGTCAGGCACGAAAGCAGAATGTAATCATGGGCAACAGTAAATTAACCCACGTGTGCACGTGTAACATGTGGCTTTAAATACAGCACTAAATTACCAATCTGCTGTAGAGAAAGAATGGACTCTGATTCATAGAGCAGGTAACAAAGCTAAGGCTCTCAATCATGGCTGGTAGAATTTACGTGCACTGCAGACATTCACTCTCGGTAGAAGGTCATCACTTCACAGCCTGGGAAATAATCCTGCCAGCCGACTTGCAAAGTGCCCGAGGCACCACTCCTGAGAGGCATAACTCGTCTTCTTTCAAGGCTAGAGGTCAGAGGCATGATCACAGCTCCATCAAATTTAAAGGAAAAAGTATCTAGGGTCAAAAATATCCCGAGGAAAAAAAAAAAAAGAATAGTGAAATTCAGAAGAAAAAAAAATATGTTGCACTCCTCTGGGCTTTGGCAAGGGTATGGGACAACCTGTTGCAGAATATTAAATGTAGATTTTTTTTTCCATCTGAAAGCTTCAAAAATAACTAAACTAAAACTGAATACAGAATCTGATGGATGTCATGCTACAGTCAGCTTTCAGGACATTTTAAAAATGCTACCAATCCATTTAAATGCTCATCAACCTAGACATTCTAAAAAAGAAAAAAAAAAATCAAGTGTAAGTGACTTACACAAAATACGCATGAGATGTGAATGGCAGCTTGGTGATTAAATCACCGCTCCAATTAACTCGAGTACACAGAGAGAATGTTGCTCTCTCAAGCAGTGTTAATCCTGTCTCTGATCAGTCAGACGACTCCTCGCCTCATGGTTGCTGCTTCATAAAACATTAACTCCTAACAGCCGAAGAGGAGAAATGATCTGTAAATAAGAATAAACTGATGTTTGGGAACTAAATGCATAAAGTAAATTGATGTTTGTGTGGAAAAATACAGTCATTTCCATGTACTTCCAAGAGTGGAAAACGGAAATTTAAAAAAAAAAAAAAAAAAAAAAAAGAATTAGAAGACAGATGAAATCACCATTACGGTGAACAGAAGCATCTTGGGATCCATAAAAAAACATAAAAGAGCGTGTCGGAAGACAAAGGGGAATCCTGGATGGACATGGTGCAAAGGGTGAGATGCTTTATTCTGGTCATCTCTGCTGACTGCTATTAGATGCTGTCATTTTTTTTAAGGAGAGGGGGAGGTGTTTGCAGAAACAGAGCAAGCAAGAAAGGCCATCATGCAGACAAGCTGGGAAGTGCAGAGTAGGCCCTGTATCCCCTCATCCAGCCAGGACTCTTGAATAGCAGAACTTAATATCAAGGTGGTCTGGTGTGGTTTTTGATATACGGGATGCTACTATACTGTTACTACCCTCTTAGCGTTCTGAGCCCTCAACGTACTTTTAGCTCCTAGCTTGGTTCTCCTTTTTTGTATTTTTTTTTATTAATTTATTCTCTCATATATTACATCCTGACTGCAGTTTCTCTCCCCCTCCTCTCTTCCCAGTCCCCCCCCCCTCCCTATCCACTCCTTGCTGTTTTCCTTCAGAATAGGGCAGGCCTCCCAGGGCTATCAACCACCACGCATGGCATAGCAAGTTGCAGTAAGACTAGGCACCTCCTCTCATATTAAGGCTGGATGAGGCAACCTAGTAGGTAGACTAGGGTCCCAAATGACAGAGTTCTACTGAGGTAAGGAAAAGCTTTTGGCAAAGAATCTCCCCTATACGATTTCACTGTGACAAGCCCCTCGGATCTCAGAGGCCATCTTGCTGTGTTCTGTACTGCTCAGAATACCCTGCTGTGGCAAGGGGCAAGCTCAAGCCTGACTTTAGCTTATTAGATACAGGTTTACTTCTTGCTCATATAAATCCCTTGAAGGTCTATGGGGTGGTAGGCTGTGCATAGACAGCCTGGTCCCCGGTGGAGGAAAGGTTTGGAACCCCGGAGCCCCAGTGGGCGGTGATTTCTACCTGCATGGGATGGAAGGAGTTCCGCCACACATCCTGGGCACCTGGCTCCTGTCACTCAGGTAGCTACAGCCTTCCACAGCCCCCCCTGCAGAGAGGTATGTGGCATCAATAACAGTTATCGCTGCACCAAGCCCTCCCACATGCAAATAAAGTTTCCCCAAGCTCTCACTCCAAGCCAATGAGAAGTGCCTGCTATCAAACACTGAATCATCCCCCAAATTGTATATAAATCCTATCCGGGAATAAAAGAGGTGGGAGAACTACTCCATTGTCCGAGCCTTTTGTCCTAAGAGCTGTAACACTTGGGGAGAGAGTGGATCTCCCCAAAGGCCTCCGGAGGCTTTACCTCACTCCTCACTGGCTAGTCAGCCTCTTGTCAGTCCAGCCCTACCTGACTCAGTGCAGGGTAGCATGGAATTACAGAGTAACCACGAAGGCATGGCAGAGCCGAAGGTGGAGACAACCTCTGCAGCAACTTCCCCTTCCTGTCCGCACTTGCTTCCCTTTGCCGGAACCCTCGCACCAGACCTGGCCAGAGATCTCAATGGAAAGCCTCTGGTACGCAGGCCCACAAAGGTCTGCCAGCATTCCCTGACCACTGTCTTCCAAGGATGAACTCAAGTCCTGTCTCCTTTCGACTTTATCTTACTATGCTTCCAGATTGCAATAACAGGGTGATAAAGATCTGTGGGTTATGGGCTGCCTCTTAAAACTGCTTCAGCCAGAAGGTCACCAGTTCTGTTGTAGGGTATTAACTTGAAATTATCAAATCCCAAGGCCATGCTTAGATGCAAGGAGCTTGAGTCATATTTTCTTTGCAGAAGATCCTTCTAGGTAGACTGGGGAAGAAGAAAGCACTAAGCCCCCCCTGTACCTTTTCTGACCCATACCTGCATATCTATCTATACTCTGTATGCAAAATGTTGTATCACCTTATTACAGTTGAGCACTTGTTTGTCCAGTAAATGACTTCATTATACTACCTCACTTCTATAAGCACAAGGTAAACATAACCCTGAAACATCAAATGAACACTTGACAAAGGTTATTTGAGAAAGTGTGGTAGCAATATTCCAAATATACCGAATTTAACACGAAGACAGTCACTTGCTCAGCATCAATAAATACTCACTGAATGTCTTTGATATGTCAAGTGGACACTGCAGACCCAAGAAATAGTTAGTGAGGATGATGTAGTGCAGCAGTCACATTCAAACTGGGAAGTGTAAACACCAGAGACAGGAACTAGGAAGGAAAAGAAAATAACAATAGGCGATTATTTTAGTTTCTCTTCCTTGTTGCCATGGCAAAAATACACTGACAAAGACTACTTTAAGGAGAAAGACTCTATTCTGGCTCGAAGTGCAAGGGTGAACGGTCAGGGCACACAAGTCAAAGCAGCAGACCCTTTAAGCTTTGGATCACAAGCCGTTCACAGTTGGGACAACGGTTAAAGTTTCTGCTCAGCTTCCTTTGTCCATTTAAGCCATTCAGGATTCCAACAAGAGAACAGTGCCACCCACAGGGAGTGGATATTGCCACCTCCATTAATACAGGACAGATGATCCACACAAATGCACAGGTGCCTGTTTCCCAAATGGTCCTAGAGACTGTGGAGGAGACAACTACTAGCAATTGGGAGCTACTGTGAACTGGGCTTCCAGGGGAGATTTCAAAGAACATCTGAACCTGAACATGAATGGCAAGAAGGGTCTTATAATAAAAAAATCTAGGGGAAGATCATCACAAGAGAAGAAAATTCCAAAATCCAAGATTCCCAGGGCAGGGCCAACCTGGTATATTCCAAATTGTAATATGTATATTTCTCAGTTTGTAGTAGCTCCCCTTTCCTATCGGCACCTATGTTGATACAAGTTAGGAAAAATAGAAACTCCTTCCTTTGAAGTAACATGTCAAACTCTCTTGTATTAAGTAAGGACCATATAGAGAGTTAAAGATAATACTGAGCATGAAGGAACCATTCAGTATGTCAGGGGCTGAGTTAATGTATTTTGTTGGCATGGGCTGGTCCCATCATGAACTCTATCCTCGGATTCCTGGGGAAAATAGCAAAGCCCTCTCCTCTGAGGTTCAAAGGGATGGGGAAGTCTTCCTGTGATCCAGATGCAGATGTTGATACTGTGTGCAGACAATGTCCACCGTAGCTTCCATCTCCTGGATATTGATGACTCTGAGGCAGCTCCCATACAGAGCCTGCTTCTACAGAGATGAGCTAACCCTCCCTCTTTGTTCAGCTGTAGGTAATAACAGCATGTCTCTGTTTAACTGTATGTAATACACACTGAGCTCTCTGGTGTTGTGTTGCTCTATCAGGAAGCCCAGTCCACTTGATCCCAGTGTGTGTGTGTGTGTGTGTGTGTGTGCTTCTTGTGTCTCTCCGTGTTCGTCTTTTCTTCATTCCTACACTGACCCAGTCAGCCCAGCCCTGGAGCTATATTGAATACGGCAAGTGATACCAGAGCAGGGACAAGGATGTGGAGCCCTGCTATGGAGAGTTCTCATCAACAAGATGGGAAGAACTCCCAAGAGAAGTGCTCTTAGACAGGAAAAAGAAGAAACCAAAGTAGAGGGAGGAAGGAAGGGAAGGGAAGGGAAGGGAAGGGAAGGGAAGGGAAGGGAAGGGAA
>NC_034607.1:26066120-26125451 GCF_900095145.1 Mus pahari | reverse complement strand
AAGCAAGCAAGCCAGCCAGCCAGTCAAATAAAGGGATAGAGAAGGAAACTTCAGTTAGTGGGTTAAGAAATATGAGACAAGTAGAATCTAGATCTAGGCAATCATATGTCACACTGAGAAATTATGGATGTAGAGGAAAAACATTACAAGTCAAGCAATTCTTAGAGTCTGTTCAGGGGGCATGCTGCTTTCCAGAAAAAGAGACAGCATATTAGGCCACTTGGGAGAGAATGGGAAAAAGAGCTGGAGAATATACCCAGGGACAATGGTCCTGAACACAACGCCATTTATACTTTTAGTTTATGGGCCTTATAGTCTGATTCCATGGATGCATAGTCCCCACCTCACAGAAGGCAGACTTCTTCCGGATGGATGGAGAGAACTCTGGCCTCATAGTCTTTCCCCTCAGGTTACCAAGAACCTACCCCTTCTCCCTGAGAAACAGCCAGTGATGGAGATCTGTGGGTCAAGCTTGCCCCAACTTGCCAGATGTCACAAACACTTACACTGAGGCTAATGATTGATGCGACAAGGTCACCCAACCCACGACACTATGTTTCCTCAAATCTGGGCCATGAAAGAGATGCAAGGGAGAATGTTTCACCCTTTCAGCAGGCCAAGTTTAGAAAACAGGCTAGGGGAAAGACATTAATAGTTTGACAGCTTACCCGTATTGGAGGAATCCGATCTAAATAACCTCAGGCAAATGCCACAGCACCATGAGACTCTGCCTTTCAAATCCTTAAGATCAAACAAGCCGGATGCTTTCTGGGTTTACTGCTCCATATAACCAAGGACTTGTATCCTCAGTAATATTTCCTCTCCTCCCTCTGATTAGGTAAGCATGGCAACATTTTGGCATCCATCCAGGCAGTTGCCCGTTAATTAAAACTAGGCTTATAGAACTGTGTCAGGACCACAAGCAACATAATTTTGAAACTAAGGAATTTCTGTAGCCTCAGACATGTTTCGAGGTACCTGGCCTTGTGAAGGGACTGACAACCAATTACCACAGAACCCTACCAGCAAATTACAAATTACAGAGGTCTACCAACAAATTAGTGTAGCTGCCTTAAGGGCATAGCGACAGTTACCCACCAAGGGGAAAAAGCTTCCTCAGAGTGATATTCACCAGGTCCTGGAAGAGTTGTATACAGATATTATGACGCAGCTCTTATACACTGAAAAGCTCTATATAAATTATCCTGAAGAAGAAATGGTGTTTATAAAGGAATTGGCTTTTGAAAACATCAACAACACTTACAAGGAGGCCCTCAGGAGTTTCCACAAATGCTTGAATGCATAAACTATGATTAGATTGTGTACTAATAGAGGTACCAGCCACCTTCAAGGTCAGTGGCTCTTGTCTTTCTTTAAGGAAGTTGTATGCCCTGAGAGAACAAGATATGTCTGCTATGCCCACGAAGAAACGTGACATTCTGCCAATGAGACCCACCGCAGGAGTATCAAATTTAAAAAGAAGCAGGGTCATCCCCTTGAAGGTCTCCACAGCCCTAGGTCTGTGATGTCAGAGAATCTACTGAGATAATGAAAGTTGTTCACACAAATGAACACTCACAGCCAGCCCCTAGAGAGCTGGGGGAGACAGCCTCTGTGGCCTGCCCTAGCTGATGAATCACTAGGGGATATCACCCTGGGGAGTTCCAAAACCAGCAAGACAGACACGTGATGCCCAGTCACCGAAATGCATTATCCATCAGCTCTATCGAGCAACATCAATAGAGCTCAACTCTACCAACCAATTCACTGCAACCCCCTAACCTGGGGACCCAAGTCATCCCTACTGGGGTATATGAGCCCTAGTTGCCAGGCATCCTAGGCATAGTAGCACTTGGGAGTGGTAAATTGATTGCTGAATGTTTTGGAGGAGAAATACAGACTGGGTTCATAGAATGGTATAATAGCCCTCTATCTTTGTTATAAAAAAAAAAGAAAAGAAAAGAAAAGAAAAGAAAAGAAAAGAAAAGAAAAGAAAAGAAAAGAAAAGAAAAGAAAGCAGGCAAATGGAGGCTGTTACAGGATTTAAGAGCTACAAAGTCATGCAAGCAATGGTGTTTCCTTAGTTAAGACTGACATAGCCATATTCTCAATTAATTATAGTTAAAGGGTTGTTTGGTTGCTGTTGTTTGTTTGTTTGTTTCCACTAGGAAGGTTTGAATCAGCATGGGCCCCATGAGCTTACTATTTGAATATTTAGTTACCAGGTAGTGGAAGTCTTTGATAGGATTAGAAGGATTAGGAGGTGTGGCCATGTTGGGGTAGACTTTGAGGCTTCCAAATTCCATTCCAGGCCTAGTGTCTCTCTGGTCCTGTGGATGAGGATATAACTCTCAGCTACTGCTCCAGCACCATGCATGCTGCCATGATGATGATGGACTAAAGCCTGGAAACTGTAAGCCGACCCTCAATTAAAAGCATTCTTTTACAAGAGTCACCTTGGTCACGGTGTCTCCTCACAGGAATAGGACAGTGACTGGGATACTCACCTATCTGTTAACTACTGGTAATGACAAAAAATTTCCTTTAACCCTCTTTCACCTAATCATAATCTACCAGCTCAGTGTTCTCAAATGGAAAATCCTTCCCCCCCCCCCCGTATGCAATGGAGCCCTATGATGTGCCAGGAATTTGTTACTGATATTATTAAACCCGTATATTACCAAAACCATATGGCTTTGTGCTAGCTAGTTTTGTATAAATTAGATACAAGTTCTTGTCAGCCATCAGAGAGGGACAAACTTCAATCGAGAAAACGCCCCCATAAGATCCAGCTGTAGGCCATTTTCTTAACTAGCGGTGAGTTCAAGAGAGCCGGATCCATGAGGGTGGGGTAGCTCCTGAGCTGGTGGTTCTGGGTTCTCTGAGAAAGTAGGCTGAGAAAATCATGATGAACAAGTCCATACACACAGCATTCCTCCATGGCCTCATCAGCTCCTGCCTCCAGGTTCCAAAGCTGTTTGAGTTCCTTCCCCAACTTCTTTCAGTCAATGACCATGATATGGAAGTGTAAGTGAAATAAACCTTTTCCACCCCAAGTTGGTTATGGCATTACATCACAGCCTAACTAGTACAGGCTTACTTATAACATCAATGATATGGATGATATTTTAATCAGCCTTCTTGATTTTTTTTAATTGGCAGAAATCTTGGTTAAAAAAAAAAAAAAACAAACAAACAAACAAAAAAAAAACAATCTTTTAGGCCTAGGATCTTCAGTTTACTTCAGGAAAGGGTAAAGGGTAAAAATTACCAAGGAGCATACAGGTTATTCTCAAAAGATAGCATTTCACAAGGATTCTCTCAAAACTTCATGATTATTAAAAACTGTTGGCCAGCACTTGGGAAGCAGAGGCAGGCAGATTTCTGAGTTCGAGGCCAGCCTGGTCTACAGAGTGAGTTCCAGGACAGCCAGGGCCACACAGAGAAACCCTGTCTTGAAAAAAAAATAAATAAAAATAAAAAACTGTTGGATGAGATTGTCTCAGACCCTCATTTAACCTCACCACACCACACACGAACTTTCTCCTCTTTTCCAAATTTTAGAAGCCCAACCCTTTGCTCCATACCATCTTAGTTCCTTGGCTAGGATGACTCCAACTGCAATGGAAGTAGCTATGTCCAATAGTCAAGTACAGAAATGGGACTTGCCTTGCCTCTTTCATTAGCAATGCTAAAATTGCCAGGGATCCTTAAAGAGATACTCTGCAACAGCAGGACATTTGAGGACATTCTCCCTCCATGGTACTTAACTCTTACTAGGATATAGTGGCAAACTTAGTATCAAAGGGAAACAAATGCATTAGAAATGCTAGGTACAATAATACTGGCTCTACTAACAGTCCAGTGCCTGCCAATGCCCTTTGACTAATTAACCTGCTCAGCTTGATTCTCATCTTCCACTATGTAACATACTGCACTTTGCATCCACTCATGTCTTGTGATCTCAAGCCCTTGCTCCAGCTAACACTGTCTATACTTCTGGCAACTGTGTAGTTGCTCAACACTCTTCAATGTGTCCCAAAGTGCAATGCACATCTCACACCTAAGTTCAATGAGCACAACTCTTTGCAGCTTACACCATTTTAGAGAATTTTGCCTTTTCCCCCAATCAATAATTACAGTGACTGACCCTATGTAACAGAAGTAATGTAGGCCTTGGAGACAGCCTATATTGGTTAGGATGAACAGTGGTACCATCTTTTCCATAGGACTTGGAAACTATTGCAACACCACCAGAGTTCTTGCTATGTTGGTCATATTAAGTTACACTCATATCTCCTTGACCACTCTGCCAACGGTAATATTCAAGACAATACTGTGGTCTTGAGGCCCTTATTCTATTTTCCTGCTACTATGCACCCCACCATAATACAAGCTCCGTACAATCAAAATGCCTCTTTTTTTTTCTGCAAGGAATTTCCCGTCTCTTTAGAACAGGCTAGACATATAGTTAAGCAATACACCTAGTGCTGGGCAGAGCACAGCCCCTCAAGACAAATAATATTCCTGCTTTCCCTCTTCTGCATTTCGAAACTTCTGTACCCCGCACAAAATAGTTCATGACACAGGCATTCCATATAACCCAAAGGGACAAACTACTGAAGATATATTCCATAGATGCTCCAAACAATAATTTAAGGGGAATAAAAGGGGAAGAATTCTCTACCCTTACCAATTCTTTAAACAAACTCTTGTTTACACTTTTTTTTTTTAATCTCAGAGGATGATTTCTCTGCTGCAAACAACATTGGTTGTCAAAGGTCAAGAGAAAAACCTATGAAGGAAAAGTGGCTTGGCCCATCCCCCATGCTAATGTTGAAATAAGAATATGCTTGTATTTTCCCCAATGGTTTGGAACAGCCACTTAGGGTATCTTCAAGGCCTATAAATATCCATGGATCCAGTAAAGGAACTGAAAATGGGGCCTACAAGGGAGCCTAAAGGGTGGCCCTGGTTGAGCAGGAGGGCTCCTGCTAGCACACAAGAAAGATGCTGTCCCCAACTGTAGTGGCTATTCCTGGTTGTCAACTTGACTATATTTGAAATGAACTACAATCCAGAATTGGAAGGCTCACCAGTGAACCTAATCTGGAGACTGGGAGATAGAAGTTTCTGATCTGGATCTTGGTATGGAGATCTTGAGACACAGTGGTGATTGAATCCAGAAGATTAAGACAGGGAGATCTCCGAGTCCAAGGTCATCTGGGATTAAAGGTGTGGTGGCACACACCTTTAATCTGGGCCACACCTTCTGCTGGGGACCATATAAGNACATTGGAAGAAGGGAGTCTGGCTCTCACTCTTTTGCCTTCTTGCAGTGTGGGACTCAGCAACTGCTAGATCCTTGGACTTCCATTCACAGCTACTACTGAACCATTGTTGGNATTTGGACTGCAGACTGTAAGTCATCAATAAATTCCTTTACTATATAGAGACTATCTGCAAGTTCTGTGACTCTAGAGAACCCTGACTAATACACCAACATATGGTGGAGCATGGAGAATAAAGTGTGAGTTTGGGAAATATCTAAACATATCTCTGATGTGTATGTTAATTATTTCTGCTTTATTTACTTCTCTATTGCAGTGACAAAACACCATGCTGAGGACAACTTATAAACGAAGGGTTGATGGGGAGAGGGGGAAGCTTACAGCTTCAGCAGATCGACCCATGAGCATCATGGTGGAGAGCATGGTGGCAGGCAGACAGACAGGTGTGGTGCTGAAGCCATAGCTGAGGACTCACATATCTTATCTGAAAGTAGGAGGCAGGTGTCCAGACAAAGGAGACGAATGGGGAATGTCGTGGGCTTCTGAAACTTCAAGTCCCACTCCCAATTAGCAGACCTAGTCCAACAAAGCCACACCTCCTAATCCTGCCTAAGGAATTCTACCAACTGAGGATCAAGTACTCAAATACATGAGCCTGTGAAGGTCAATCTTTTCCAACCACACAAATACCCACAGAAAGGAACATAGCACAAACTTTAAGAAGCAATCATAGAAGTATATTTGGGTAGTAGGCTGATTATCATACAACATTTATCATGCATTCAAGAGGCTCTGGGTTCAATTCCCAGTTCGAGCATCACACTGTCAACAGATATATGCAACCTTAGTGTGAGAAAGGGCCGGGAAGGTAGAGAATGCAATGGTCAGTCTTAAAATACTCCTGAAGTTGTTTGCTGACAGACAAGTACCATTCCCTGGTTTGGGGATTAGAAGACCACTAAAGGTCAAGCTATTCAAAGAGTCACATAATTTCTGTAGACTTTGGAGAATGAAACCGTAGGAAACTAAATTGATAAAAGCAAGAATATTGTGTTGTGGGTATCAACTCTGGTGCCAAGAGTTTTTCATGCATCTTCTGTAAACTTAAAGTCGAGAAGGGATTATGGAATCCCCAAACATACCTTTATAAGGATTACTTAATAAGGTAGGCAGACTGTGTGGTAGCATTTTATAAAATATGAAGTGAGGCTTAAACAGAGATGAGAGACCTGCTTAAGGCCACATATCTAAGTGACTTGAGCAGCCAAGTAAATTTCACAGGAGAAACTGTGCAGCAAGAGTTTGTGGTAAGTCATTTAAGAGAAGGCAGATTGGAAGAAAATAAAGCCCTGAAAGATCACAATTTTGTTTTAATATTTTAAATTATTTTAAAACTTCAATATAAAAAATTGGAAAGCAAGACCAATCAAATCATATGTAGAGGTTGATTCTAATTTAATGTGTGATCAGATGTTAACATTTTCATGACACTATAGAAAACTCAATGTCACTGAACTGTGTTGTCTGAAGGAAAGTTGGGAAGCTGGATGAGAAATAGTAAACAACAAAATCATTTCCACAGACCTCGTTATCATAACGCCAGCATTTTGCTCCACACACTTCTATCTTGGGGAAGAATGAGTGGTCTCTCCCAGTACCTGAAGTCCGGAAGTCCAGTCCCCACCCCTACCCGACCTGCACCTTAATCTGCAGCCTGGAGCTGTCGATGGCCTGTAAACTACAGCTCCCATAAAGCTATGCGAGGGCAGTGACCCTCTGCCGGAAGTCCGGAAGGCTACCTCCAGCGCCGGGAAAACTGACAACTAAGTTTGCCGAGGAGTCTTCCGTCGCAATCCTGGTTTCTCTGGTCACCCTTGGGTTAGTAGCGCTGGTTGGCCCCGGTATGTTAGAGGACGTGCCGTCCTGGACATCCTTCGCGGACTTGTGGTGCCCCCTGGCGCGGGCTAGAGAGGGCGCAGGCGCGGGACTCCGACCTGCCTCTGCCTGCCGGCAGGTGGCTGCTAAAATTGCCAGCCAAGTTTTGGATGGGGTAAAACAAACTACTTCGGAGGTGACCCCTCCTTGAAAGGGGAAATCTTACAACAGGAGAAAAATAACTCTTCAAGGCATGTGGCCGCTGGGAGAGACCGTGCTTTCGTGGGATGCACGTAATGGGTTAAATTGGTCTGGAAAGAAAGCCCCAGGGAGGGGAATATTTTAAACAATGATGGGTGGGCTAATTGACAGGTCCACTATGAGGGCCTGTTGTAGCCTGCTGGAGCCATGCTGGGCAGCCCTTGGGCATGAAGTCAGTTATTAGTAAAAATGGATGTTGGTTTGGTTAAAATACAGTTCCTTTAAAATCCAAGTCTCTTCTTACTGACCTCTCCGAATAGCCTTGGAAAATAGGGGCGACGGTTAATATTAAACTCATTCTTACCTTCCACAGAACCTGCCAATAAATGATTAGCAGGTAGTACTGGTATTGGGAAAGCTAAAGAGAAAGGGGCTTATTCTTTCACCTAGTAGTCCAGAGAATGTTGTATGCATATGTATTGCCTTGGGGGTGCTGTATGACACAGCATGTTTGGCTGTGCAATGCTGAAGTCACCTAGGGTGATCTATGAGAGCCATGAGGGAGTAACCATGACCTCTGAAACAGTGACCTCTGAGCAGAGAACAGTGAGGTGTTAAAAGTGAACCTTGCTGGAGAAACTATAACCGGAGTTTGTGAAAGCGATTTAAGAGAAGTTAAGAAGAGACCTAGCGGTGTTTCTAAATAAAGTCCTGAAATATCGCAGTGGGGACTACAATATTTTAAAGAATTTTAAGATTTCAATACGGTAAAAGTGGGAAATAAGTAAAATACACCAAATGAAAGAAAATTGAGATATGTAGAGGTTACTCCTAGTTTCACTGGTGAACAGATCTTTTCAGCTGGTTTCTTGGATTGCCTTAAGCAGTTTTAAATTATTGGTAAACACAAGACACAAACAGGAAAGCCTTGCCAAAACAGAAAGTTAATCTAGGACCCGTTGTTTTCCTGAACTTTATGCAGACTAGGCTGTGGATTTGACTAGCCACATTGCTGTTTCAAAATCCAGGAGACAAGGCTCTGGGTTGAACCTGCAGTACTAAGAGAGAAGAATATTTTGAAGTTAACACTTGAAACAGAAAATATTTTTATCTGTATTTTTTTTTTTTTTTAGCAGAATTAGGGACTACATAGCATTCATTAAGAAACATGGCTTTGTTTATAACCAAACAGCGTGACTGGGCAGACAACATTACAACATTAGTAATTCTTAAAACCGCCTCAAGGACAATAGAAAGGCCAACAGAACCTTCATCCAACACTAGATACAGAAGTGCCTTGTCATCTAATTCGTGACAACGATGGCCGTGCCACCAGACAAAGATAATGTCAAGAAAGGCGCTGAGTCAGGAATTATCCATGAATTAAAATAAATCCTAACCTAGTCTACCTCACAACACGAACAAAACTCAGTACCATATGGATCGCAAAATTAATTATGTTAAGGTTAACCAGTAAACTGTTTTTATGTGAAGCTTTAAAAGCTCCTGAATAATTGTAGAGCCATAATTTCTTTTAGGCATGACATCTATAGCATAGTATAGAATCCGTGTACTCTTTGCCGTCTCTATAAGCATCTGCCTCTAATGCTCTCTGCTTTAACCCTCTCCACTCCGTGCCCCGACTCGGTCCCCCTTCCCTACTGCAGTCGCAGTTGACTATGAATTATCTTTTGACAGGTGTACTGGTTTGGAAATGTACTGCCTTTCCAAGATCAGCATCTAAATAATGTTCATCCATTCGTGTGAAAAGCAATTCTCAGTAAGTTTTTTTTTTTTTTTTATTTTATTTTTTAGAGGAAGACATGTCTTCTGTTAAAAGAAATCACAAAAGGGAAATGATTTCTGAACTCCACAGTTCAGCCGCAGAAGGAAATGTCGCAAAGGTAGCAGGAGTACTCAGTCATTCTCCATCTCTTCTCAATGAGACGTCTGAAAATGGATGGACTGCGTTAATGTATGCCGCCAGGAACGGGCATCCCGATGTGGTCCAGTTTCTGCTTGAGAAAGGGTAAACATCTTAGGCCTGTACTACCTAAAAAAATTTCTTGTCTTGTCTTTTCACATTTTCCTGTAGATATATTTATAACAGTGGGCTAGGAAATAGCTCACTGTCCAGTTTATTATATGAAAGGCAGCCTGATTTCTCACTAAAGCAATTTTTTTTTTTTTTTTTTGTCCATGTTAGGAATTAAGCCCAAGGCCTTGTGCATATCAGGCAAGTTCTCTAACTCTAAGCTACATTTAAGAGACAACTTTCTTATTTGAGATGCTAACCCTTGGTACTTTGTTGAAAACAATGCCCAGGGAGAGATTAATTCCCCTCTTTTAAATAAAAAGTATGCATCTCATTATACCATAGTATAGAATGTTTGCATTTCTTTATGACACAGAGAGACACTTTCTCATCTTAATTAAAAGTGTACTATCATTAATCTTCTATTTCTTAAAATTGTTACAAGATTCTTTTAACTTTCAGTAATGAACTATGAACCAAGTGACAAAAAAGAAAAAAAACATTAAATAATGGGGCTATGTGTGTATTTTACTAAAATAAATACAAGAGAAACATTTTACTTATTTTTTTCTCCCCATTTTTCTTCCGACTAGATGTGACAGATCACTTGTCAATAAATCGAGGCAAACCGCCCTGGATATTGCTGTATTTTGGGGTTATAGGCATATAGCTAACTTGTTAGCTAATGCAAAAGGTGGAAAGAAGCCCTGGTTCCTAACCAATGAAGTAGACGAGTGTGAAAATTATTTTAGCAGAACACTACTGGACCGGAAGAGTGACAAAAGAAATAATTCTGACTGGCTGCAAGCTAAAGAGAGCCACCCCACCACAGTTTACCTCCTTTTCTCGGACTTGAACCCCCTGGTTACCCTAGGTGGTAATAAAGAAAGCTCGCAGCAGCCGGAAGTCAGGCTTTGCCAGCTCAACTACACGGATGTAAAGGGTTACTTGGCTGAGCCTGAGAAGATCACCTTGGTGTTCCTTGGAGTCGAGCTTGAGATGAGGAAAGGCTCTCACGCCCAGGCGGGAGGAGTCGCAGAGGAAGAGGAGGATGGTTTGGTTGCGTGGTTTGCCCTCGGTATTGAACCCGGTGCTGCTGAGGAGTTTAAGCAAAGACATGAAAATTGCTATTTTCTCCACCCGCCAATGCCAGCTCTTCTGCAGTTGAAAGAAAAGGAGGCTGGTGAGGAATACATGAATGAATGAATGAATGAATGAATGAATGAATGAATGAATGAATGAATATGCTTGCCTGTGTAGGTAACGGTCCAGTTTGGCGCTGTGGGTTTGTGTAGGTGGCATCTGCCAGTGCACAGGAAACATAAGAACCCCTCAGGGTTTCACTCTAAGGTGTTCCTATAGCCCGGGCAGCAGCTTCAGTCAGCCACAGTTAGTTCCCTTGGAGTTAACATCCATGTGTGGTCATTTCATTGGATACTTCTGTGGATAATGTTGGAGTCCCTACTGTGCTTTGAACATGATGCCAAAGACCTCGGCTGTTTTTCTGTTGTTGGGCTTTTTAATATCATCTTGAAAAAAAGAAAAAAAGAAAAGGAAGGAAGGAAGGAGAGAAAGCAAGCCAGTGAGCACGTGAAAGAGAAAGGAAAGAAGGAAGAGCCAGAGAAGGAAAGAAAGAGAGAGAAAGGGAGAAAGCAACGAGAGTTTTATTTGAAATGAGTGTATGTGTGTGCACACGCGCGCGCTTGCGTCCGTGTATGAAAGAACAGTTAATGCTGGCTACTTCATAAAGGATGGGTCGTAAGTATATAGGAAGAGTGGCGGTCAGGAGCCTTATTCCGAGTGGATTAGTTACTGCAGTGGCTGAGGAGAGAGACAGCAGGTTAGAATGGTGCTAGTAAAGATAGAGAGTAAGGGATAGTGTGAGGGACTACAGAGGTAGGACGGTAGACCTGTGGCTGGTGGGCAGATTAAAGTAATAGCAGAGACAGAAAGGGAGGAAATAATGGACATAGATAACAAAAGTCACATTTAGATCCATATACTTTAGCATATGACCTTCCACTTTCTCTCTCTCCCTCTCTCTCTCTCTCTCTCTCTCTCTCTCTCTCTCTCCATATATATATATATATATATATATATATATATATATATATATATATGTTATGGTGTATGGTGCCTATCAAATATTAAATACATATATTTGTATGTAGATTCTGATAGTAAATACTATGGTATAAATTAGGCTAGTTATCCCAAGGTAACAGGCAAATAGTTAATGATACCTGTGGTTCTTCAGATAAGTGATAGAATTTTTATTAGTGAATAAATTTCCCACTTTAAATGTTGTTGCATTATATTTTAAGGAAAGTAAGCTCACCAGGTCTATAAAATGTTCCTAGTCTAACAACGTTAATTGTCCAAGTTCTGTGAGGTCATAATGTCCTGGAAGAAGCAGTATAAAAGCTTGAACCAGAGTATAGATATCCTAAGATAAATTCCATTGGGCATGGTTAGTGGAGATAACTATAAATAAATGCTATATGCTATATTCTGTGTGCTGTATGCTATTTGCTATATGTTATGTGCAGGGACTAAGAACCAGTTATGTTGTCCCACAGTAGTGGGACGATCAGTGACTTAATACACTGAGGAAGATGGAGATAGCTCCCAATGGTTTGCAAGTAATATTTCTCCAAGTCCAAGTCTAATGTAACAAATGTAAAGAAAATGGATAGTTGTGGAGTTTTGTTTTTTCTTTTCTTTTCAGAACTACAAACAAAGTTTAAGGACTCTCAAACACTAAAAGAGTACTCCACCCAGCTATACCTGCAGCCCAATTTAAGATTTCATAATCTCTATTATAAAGTTGTATCTGTAAACTCACTGTATATTCATATCATGTACATACAGATCTTAAGTACCAATAGCAGAAGCCTTATCTATCGGTACACCCGTCCTATTCAAATTAAAATTAATTCTGATTCTCTCTTGTCATAGAGAAAATTAAATTGAAAGGAAAAGTATCTTATTTGAGTGGCTACACTAATCTAGCTGTGCGATATTTTTATCCATGTAATTATTACAGTAAATTAAAATTACTACAGTGATTAAAATCGAAAATATAAAATTGAATGATAAAGATACATCATAAAGATAATTACGAAAGCCCCTGGCCAAGCAGTGATTCAGAAAACAATGTACGTGCTTGCTGTAGCTTTAAAACACAGTACCTACATATTACCCGAGCCTCCTGTGAAAATAAAACTTCTTGTTCTTCCTTGAAGGGGTTGTAGCTCAAGCAAGATCAGTGCTTGCATGGCACAGTCGATACAAGTTCTGTCCAACCTGTGGCAGTACGACTAAAATTGAGGAAGGAGGCTACAAAAGAGTGTGTGTGCGAGAGAATTGCCCTAGTCTCCAAGGCGTCCACAACACATCTTACCCGAGAGTTGGTAAGGCTTTTCTTTCTTTAAAGTGTGTGTACGCGCGCGCGCGTGTGTGTGTGTGTGTGTGTGTGTGTGTGTGTGTGTGTGTGTGTGCGCGCGCGCGCACACGTGCGTGCATCCTCTGTGTGTGTGTGTTTGCATATACATATGGATGTGTGTGCATACAGGTGTGAATACATGTGTGCAGGTGTTATGTGTAACCAGAAGATGGTGTCATACCATTGAGCTGAAGTCACAGTTCACTGAGAACTGCCCAGTGTGGATACTCGATTACGACCTGGTCCTCTGTAAGAGCTGCAAGTACTCTTCACCTTTGACCTGTCTCTGCAGCATTTCAAAGTGGGTCCAGATTTCCTATGCAGCGGTAATGAAGTCTCCAGTGATCCAGTGCCTGTTGGAGACATTACCCAGCCTTGGGGTCTGAAGCTAGTTTTTCATCCAGGCTCATTTCCTCTACACCCCTTTCCTCCTGGTTGCTGCTGCATTTCTTCTCTAACTAGAGAAATCCATTCTCTGGCCCTTAAGTCATGAGAGAAGTGGACCGATTCAGCAGTCCCTGGAGTGGTCACCAGGGAGGAGTGCTCTCGCGCTCATGGTCTCCTGAGGAGGAGTTTCTAGGTTCCTGACATCTGGAGAGATGAACTAAGCATTGTTATTTTAGTGATTCAAACCGGACTGAAGAGCCACACTCACTTTTAAAGCAGTTTCTTGAGGACTGGGATGGAAGGGGAAAACAAACAGTGTGTTATTTAGTAAACGTCCATTTGCAACGTCTGTATCTCATCAACATACTTCTGCCTAGGACACCCGAAGCACAGGGTAAATGTTGCTAAGATTGGAAGCAAGGATGGCAAAAATCACCTTCCTTTCACTTACTAAAGACAGTCTGTGCAATTTCTCAGGTATTTGTTGATCACATGGGAGCAGAAAGGAGGACTGTCCTATAAACAGGGGTTTATACCTGCCTGTTATGACTGCATAGTGAGTCTAACTGTATTTACTGTTCCTTGTGCGTCTGTTTTATCTGTTTTCTTTTTAAAACAGATCCAGTCGTAATTATGCAGGTCATCCATCCAGATGGAACCAAATGCCTTCTAGGCAGGCAAAAACGATTTCCCCCGGGCATGTTCACTTGTCTTGCTGGATTTATCGAGCCCGGTAAGCCCATACTGACTGGTTTTTAGAATTTTAAAAGACAGCATATGAGATATACAATTCAGTAAGTACCATGCTATAAAACAGAAAAAAATTTAACTTTATACTGCGGTCTTCTTTAGTGTGTATACACATATGTATGAAGAGGTACACTGTTGAAGTCAGAGAATGACTTTGTCAGTTTGTTCCTTAAACCATGTGAATGCCAGACTTAAGGCACCAAGCCTGGCGGCAAGTGCCTACCTGCTGAGACATCTTGCCAATCCCAAAATATTTTCAGTGGTATTTTAATCAAGTAATTTAAGCATTGTATCACTTTTAGATTTTTACAGGTAAGGTCATTTATTTATTGAAAGTTTAGTATTTGCTTTGTTATACATTGCTTTTTCCCAAGCCATTCAATGGGCTTACACTTCTCTTCTGTGCTAGACATAGCGTCACCCTTTCTAAGGGTTACATGATTATCCCATATAGAGTCACTAGGCTCCACACCTGCATTCACAATATCAGGCATCCTGCCTGACTCTCCCTAGAGATAAAATCTCCTTCGGAGATAAAATGATTTCTTTCATCCATTTTTATTAGCCAGTTAGAGCCAATACTTGACATGCAATAGGATTTTAGTAGGTTTCCCAGAGCAGATGAATGAACTTGTTGGGATCAGTAAAGTTTAATCTCAACATGCAATGCTAATCTGCACTGTTAGGTAATGATAGCAGTAAACATATATCACCAACCTGGCCCTCAGTTGGATGCTTACCTGCGTTGAATCATGTGATCCTTTTACAGCCTTGCCAAGTGCGGACTGTTCCAGCACTTTCACAGGTGAGAGCACTGTGGCACAAGGACTGCATAACTTGCCCCAAATCACTGGTGACAGAGAAGGGACTCAAACCCAGACAAGTCACTTCTTAGTCCTTGCTCTCAGTCACCATGTTGTCCTGAGAAGGGGAGGTGGGCACAAAGCCTTACCTTTAATGAAGAGGTCATGAGCAATGCATGCCTTCTGTGAAAGGGAAAATCACTTTTCTCCAGTGGAGTGTCTCTGAGTGTATCAGTCACTCACCAGGACAAGTTCCATTCCCAGGAGTAGTTGGCCAACACAAAGGGACTCAGTGGATTTTTGTACTTTGTTTTGTTTTATTGATATTATTACTATTACCCTATTACCACCATCATTATTCTATTCTTCTGATGCTTCCTCTCTCTCTCTCTCTCTCTCTCTCTCTCTCTCTCTCTCTCTCTCTCTCTCTCTGTTTTGATCTCGTTAATATTTTGTTTTTTGAAAGAAAATGAACATGAAGTTGAATAGGTACAGAGACTGAGAGTGTCTTAGAAGAATTGGGGGAAAGAAATGAAATCATAACATGTGACAGAAAATAAATAAAACATTTAAAAGTATGAGCCATTTTAAAACAACTAAGTTGTATTTCCCTCAAATTCATATATATATTCATATTCATGTATTCTGCTGTGGATATTTAATTTATTTCAAAATTTTGGCTATTGAATAGAGCACTGTAGTGAGTATTTTTGTTCATCTCTTCATGAACGTTTGCAAGAGTTATTTAAGTAGATAGATGAGTTGTCACTGCATACATTAGCACATTAAACTTACTAAATGTTGCAAGTGCCTCTCTGAGGTGTTCCTCGTAGCTCACACCACCACTAGCAGCACGTGAATGGTACATTATTCCTTAGCTTTACCACACTGGAATTTTCACCCTTTGGCATTTGAATGAGTCTTTCATGTAGTAGCCTAGAAGAGCTCCCAACTTTCCAAGATCCTCATGCCATGGCTGCTCAAGTGCTGCGATTATTATAGGCAAATGCCACCAGACCCAGCATGGGGCTTTCAGTTGCCAGATTTTGTACTTTGTGCTCAAAGAGGTAAGAGAGAGGGTATTGTTTCTGCATGAGGTTCCATTGCTCTTCTGATGGAACATCATTGTATAATGTCCATCACACATCAGTGTTCCTGTTCCTTTAGTTGTAGGTATGTGTGTCCCCTGTCTATTTTGTTCCTTCGTTTTACCCTGTGTCAACATTCGATGTTGGCATGTACTGTTATTGTGCCTGGACAAATCTCTTCCACTAATCTAGGACTAATTTTCACTGTGTACTCCTGGGAGTAAACACAAGAACTTATGTATAGGGGAAACATCAATCTGTTTGAAATAAGTGTATATTTAAAAATATGTCTCATTAAGTACTGTTAATAAATTTTAGAACTTCTAAGCACCCAAATACATTTTACTTAAAATATTTTTATTATTTGGAGTTCCAACAAACTCAGAATATTCATTCACAGGTAAAACAATGTTTAGAGACACTTCATTGTGATTTCAAGTTTCAAGGTTTTAACAAAAGCTGGATGTCATAGGGCATGCATGTTTGTCTGTAACCCCAATATTGAGAAGTGGAGGTACAAAAATCAGGATGGATAGCCTTGGCTATATAGCAAGTGCAAAGCCAACATAAGCTACATTAAGACCCTACCTCAAGATAAAACAGATTTTTAATGGAAGGAAAAACTAGCCATTTATAACCTCATAAAATAATGGCATAGGAATGACGATGCATGAGATAATAAATTTTTAATAATATTTACTCAATGCTACATGATAGTTGCAGAAATTGGAATAGTCTCTTTTATGAAACTGCCAAATTGTAGCTTTTAAGAAATGAAAGTTGCCTGAGGCATTTTGATCCTCCATTTGTGTCCACATACTTGCAAACGTAATACTTTTCTTTGCTTCCAGTCTAAACTGAGCATTCATTGAATGGGAGCTCTTTCCAGAGTGGTTTCAAAAATGTTTGAACTGTTTGGAGCTGCCAGTGTCCGAGTCATGCTGACGCCACTTGTTCTTGTGCCTCATCTGATTAGGGGAGACAATAGAAGATGCTGTGCGGAGAGAGGTGGAAGAGGAAAGTGGAGTCAAAGTTGGCCATGTTCAGTATGTCTCTTGTCAGCCATGGCCAATGCCCTCCTCATTAATGATTGGCTGTTTAGCTGTGGCAGTGTCTACAGAAATTAAAGTTGACAAGAATGAAATAGAGGATGCCCGATGGTTCACTAGAGAACAGGTAAAGTTCAATTTAATTTCCTTGTTGTATTGATTGGTCCATGATAGTATTGGTTTGGGCATGCAGCATGGAAGTATATTTTCAGCAAGTCGAACGAATGGCAGCAGCCCTCTCATTATGAATGGATTAGAATGTAACTGATAATTCTGTAGAGAAAATGGCCATTGTTGATGTGTCCCCTGCATCACCAATGAATCCGTGAGATTTTCCTAGAATGATGGTGGTGTGCCATTTCATATTTCACATGTTGGACCTGCTGATGAATGAATGAAAATCCCTTTCGGTGAACTTAAAGTCTTTGTATTAGTTCAGACATCACACATAGAAATCTCAGACATTTAAGTTAAAGCCAATAGCTTTCAAAAAAGTCAGTAAAATGCTTGAGGCTTTGAAGATTTTGTGCATTTTGAAAGACAGTGCTGAAGCATATGAGTTATCGAGAGTTTAAGTGCAATACATAGTCTCAGGCCATCCTAGACTCCATAGTGAGGTTCCATCTTTACAATAATATATATTATTAAAAATATATTATATATATTATATATATATATTATTTATATATTCTATACATAAATAATATATACATAGTACAAAGAAAAAGAAATATACTGAAGGGCAAGAAAGACATGTCACTATATAAATATATGTCATAATATATATTCATAAGAACTTTAAAAGAAATTATACCTCTAAGTAATAATGATAAATTATTGAATTGTTTTTAGCCAAAAAATTATACAGAAAAAAGTGGACATAAAATATTTTAAAAATGGAGAACCATTTTTGGCTTTATCCATATGAAATTAATTTTTATCTTATATTCACAAAAGAAATCAGATTATTATTTCAGCATTGAAGGAGAAGGAACCCATACCGAAAGGTTGTCTTCACTTTGAAATTAAAAGCAGGACATACATTCTGCTTTTCTTCATGGTCTTGTTTTCATATGCCTTTCTGAAACATTTGAAAATTGAAATTGTGATTCACTACACCAACTAGAATTACTTCATTAGCTGACCCTCTAATGTGTTCTATTATGGTTATGTTTTAGGTTGTGGATGTTCTTACCAAAGGGAAGCAGCAAGCATTCTTTGTGCCACCGAGCCGAGCTATCGCACATCAGTTAATCAAACACTGGGTTGGAATGAACCCCAATCTCTAAATGGAAAAATACTAGCCTCTGTTGGAGTACTACTGAATTTTTAACACTACTTATTTCTCAAGAAAGAGTAGATATATTTATTGATCTTTACAATCTTACAACATGAAACTTGAGAGCTTCAAAAATATTTTAAGTGTTCTTTCTATTATTAACAACAGAATTCATAGTTTTATAAACTGGAATGATGCCTCGGGATTTTTGTAAATTTGGAGGCTGCCTGTGAACATTTTTGTTGTGTTTCCCAATTTTATCTCAGAAAACTAACTGTATTTCTACCAAGAAAGACCATGTTGGGATGAAGTGTGCTCCGTAAACGAGATAAACCTTAATTCATCCCATGGAAAGAGCAGATTCTTTGTTGGAGATAGGCGTCAAAATAACTTTGATGAATTTTGAGCTTTTGTGTATATTCAGTGATCTAATTATCATTCTGCTGACTTTCTGTTCTAGTGGTCGTACTGTTGTAGTCTTACTCCTAGCATAATATGACCAGTGTTGAGAATGATTTTTATTTTAACACTTTACCCATTACTGATCTCAGAATCCTGTACCCATGGGTAGAGGACTAAAGAACAGGTGCACACCATTGTATCTGGGACTGCACAGTTAAATCCCAAGCCGACTACTACATCGCTCTCTTTTACTTAAAATTGCTATTGAGACACGTGATGACTCTCCAGTTCTTCACCTGATTTTTAACATTTTAGAAAGGAATTTCTGAAGGTCAGAAACTACGTACCAAGCCAGTAATAATTTACATATTAAATAAAGCACTAAGGGATGTATTTGTTTTGGCAAAAAAAAAAAAATATAGTAACTGATGTCAATACTCATTGTATCAAAATACAGTATCTTGGCATTGACCTTTTTTATCATATCATCAGAGCCTTAAGTAGTACATCTTTGAATGTGGTCACTAAGCTCTAGAGAAAGTTATTGCAGATTTTCATAGTTTTCCAATGTAGATTATTGTATTACTAAAAGCGTCTGTAGAATAAGGAGCCAGAAAAATGGCTCTGTCATTAAGGTGCTTGCTATGCAAGCCTGAGTACTTGAGTTCAGATCTTCTGCAACCATTTCAGAAGCTGTGTTTAGTAACACCCAAATCTAAGCCCAGCCCTAAAGGGGCAGAGATATGAGTGTCCTGGGGGCTTGTTGGCCAGTCAGTCTGGTGAGTCACTGAGCACAATAACAGACCTTGTCTCAACACACAAGGCAGAAAGCTGGAGATGGAGCAGAGGCAAAGAGCACCTTTTGTTCCTATGGAGGACCAGAGTTTAATTCCCAAGAAACCACCACAGCCACCTGCAACTACAAGTTCAGGGGATCAACACCCTCTTCTGGCTTCTGCAGGCATGTACATGATCAGTTACACAAGACACAGACACATAAATAGAATGATTGAGGAATACACCTGACTTCTATCTCTGTTCTACACACACAAACACACACACACACACACACACACACACGATAAAAGAGAGTGATGCTAAGAAAAATGAACTTAGCTTGTCAAATGTTTTTAATTCAAAATTTAAGTATAATACTTAAAATTTATTTAACCTAAATAATGTAACTTTTTTAGAGGCTTTACTAATGAATACTATTGCTTAGCATTTAACAAGGGCTTATTAAAATCAGAGCTTTGACCAAAATAAAACCTACACAGGACATTTATATATATATATATGGTAAGTTGGACCTATATAATTATATTAAAAGAATATATTTTGAGTTTTATAAAATATGATTAGCTGAAGTTCATCTTTGCTCCAAATATGCTTTTAATATTTGTCCATTCCTGTATTGCATTATAAACTTCCATGTCGTTAATGTTCAATAGCAAAGTAAAATACACATGTTAAAAATATACAAATTTAGTTTCAAATTCCTACTGTACTTCGGTAAATTCATGAGTAAATTACTGTTTTTAATGATCATTCCTAAGTTTTGACATTGGAAAGGTGAGGATATACTGTAAATATAAATGGTTATTACCTTAACCAGTTCTCAAGGGGCTAGTGTCACACAAGTATTCAATAAAAATCAACATAACAACTCATTAAAATTATTCTGTTTGTGTATTGTGTGTGTGTTTTAAATGTTTTGATGAATTTTTTGACACAAGTATACATTTTAACCAGTATCTGCTTATTGATGATGTTCATAAGCAAATATATACCTCTCCTCCCTCCCCAAAGGAGCAGAACTGGCTGGTTCTGGTCATGCAGCTCTCTCTTTAGAGCCAAGGGTCTAAGGTCATAAAATGTTGATTTGTGGGATATTCAAAATAGGAACCCGGGGTTAAATCACTGAACTGATAAGTAATTCCTAAGGAAGTAGCTTATGCAAAATAAAGACTTGGCTTTGGTCGGTAAGAGAGATTGATCTCAAGCAGAAAGCTGTCTCCAGCAGGACACAGAACTGTCACCTCGCATCCATCACTGACTCTTGAGTCCTTCATCAACCACTCTAACACCCGTTCCTCAGGATCAGCCTCAGCAATCCACATAACAGCCACCCATTGGCACAAGTAGTACTGTGACTTTTCCTAGCCCTTCCTGACAGTATCCCACAGGTTTTTATTGTTTGGCACACCTGAAGCAACCATCAGTGGGCATTTCTCTTTTTTCAAAGTTCTCATGATAGTAATGCTCCCCAGAATAGTGGAGGTGGATATAAAATTTTATCATAAACTGTCAGTTAAAAAACAAACAACAAACAAACCAAACAACCACCACCACCACAAAAAACCACAGTCTATCTGTTAATGGGTTTCTTTTTTTCTTTTAACTAGAAGCCTGATAGAAAAACTGCAGCTGAAGGAATGAAAAAGTGTCCTGGCTTTCCCTGTTTGCTCAAGGGAACAATACTTGTCCAACTTACTCCCTCAGTCCTGATAGATTAACTTTCTTCTAACCACTTAGATGGTGAAGTGGCTTCAATTTCAGGATGACTTTCCACCCAAGAACAGAAATTGAAAATAGCACTCTTACCTGTATTAGAGAAGAGAATGGACAACTCATCAAATGTGGTGATGGGGGTTCTTGTTGTTGCCTATTTCACTCTGGCCTGAAAATGAAGTCTATTGGAGCAGTGTGACATTCTTCAGACTTACATCGCCCTATAAATATTTATTTACTCAGGTGGCAAAGAGCTGACGTCATCTCTGTCAGTGGCGATAACAGTGAATTTAAATGCCGTTTACACAGCAGCTTTACTGAAGCTAGTGTGTATCTCAGTTAGGTTTCCTCATATTTGTAGAATGGGTTCGAAGATTCTGGGATTCTGGTTGGTGCCAGTTTTAGGTGGGATGGTTTTTATTTTTTTTTTGCTTTTGGTTTTTTTGTTTTAATATTATGAACATCATGTTTAAAGGTGCCACAGAGACATGTTAAAATTGAGACCTCAGGGGTTTGATTGGTCCTGACCACTGCCTCTGATTCATGGATAAGGGCTCTGCTGGAAAGGTAACCATAAATGTGAAGGAAGTGGGAAATTGCTGTCTGATGATAAGAAATACATCTGGAAACCTTGAAGTTACCATGGCTCTCATGGTATATAATAATCACTTCTAGTGAGACCTTTAATTTGTTTTGTATATATTATTCAGTTTGCCATACTAATCTCTTAAGTTCTTACCCACTTAAGAACCAGACATGGGAGACTAGTAGAATCATTTGATCTACAGTCAGGAAGCAGGAAAAGGGATCCAGACAGAAAACTTCATGGCCATTCCTCAGTGCCATACTTCCTCCAACCAGTCTCTCTCTCCTAATGGGCCATGTAGTTCCCACAAAATACCATCATCTGGGGACCAAGTCCGTAGATACCTGTGGATAACATTTCACACCCTATTATACTAGCTACTAAGGACAGAGCTCTCTGGTTGCCTTATTCTCATAGTAAGACTTACACAGGATATTATTTAGTCAGTGTATCAATAGTTTTACCTTTAAGAAATCTGTTATGCTTGTTACTGTCAGCTTGACAGGATCCAGAATCACCTACAAAACAAACTTCTGAACAAGTCCTCAACAAAGGCCCATTAGGGTGGCACCATTCTATGGGCTGCAATTTCAGACAAAGGAGGAGGATGCAGTAGAGTACCACTGGCCTTTGCCGACTGTGAATGTGACACAGTCTCATACTTCTGCTGCCACACCTTCCCCTACCATGCTGCTCTGGCACAAAATAAAATACAACTTTCCTAATGTCGACTCTGTCAGGTATTGTGTCACAGCAATGTGAAAAAATAAACACCAAACTGTAGAGAACAGAGAGCCATAGGGGCCTTTTGATGTGGATTTCCAGTAAGAGTCAGGTAAAGCATGGCTGGCTCTGGACATTCAAGGAATCTGGGTCATTCTTTTTGTTTGTTTGTTTGTTTTGTTTTTAGAGATAGGGTTTCTCTGTGTAGCCCTGGCTGTCCTGGAACTCATTTTGTAGACCAGGCTGGCCTCAAACTCAGAAATCCGCCTGCCTCTGCCTCCCAAGTGCTGGGATTAAAGGCGTGTGCCACCACACCTGGCTAGGGGTCATTCTTACACATTATGAAGTCTAGATGAAGCAGGAGGTACCAACCTTGGCTATCTCTGGAACACAGCTTCTTTGTGTTCTCAGAAAACTTTTCCCAGACGTTTTCACCTTAGTGATGCTGGTCTCTCTTAATCACCACTAAGGTCTTAGCTCCAGCTAACCAGTATCCGTCCCAGTAATCTCCTACTATTCCTCAGCCACATGGTTGAAGCTGCTGAGTTCTACCACTTACTGGAGCTGGAACATGTCCCCCGTGTTCTGTTGCGTTATCTCCAGTTTTTTGTTTCTCAATCCCTTCACCATCTAAGCTTGGCTGTCCTGGGACTTGTTATGTAGATTGGCCTTGAATTCAGAAGTCTGGATGGTTCTGTCTCTTGAATGCTGGGATTAAATTTGTGTACAGCCATACCTGAACTTGGAACTTGATCTGTGCCAGGTCACCACTCCCTTAATTTGTTTATCTCACAGACCAAGGATTCAGCTCCGTTCTATTTCCTGGTGCCCCTTTAATGCCTGAACCATATAGTTTGAGGTTTTTTTTTTTTTTCTTTTTAAGTTTGCTACACTTAATCAAAATGTTCTTCATGAGACTAAACCACACCACAGAGTCTAAACTGGGTTCTCTTGAGACCTCCTTTGTCAGTGTAATTAATTTGACTCTCTTCACCTTAGCCTTAGACAGGCTTTCAGACAAGGGCAAAAAGCAGCCACATTCTACCAAATTATCTCAAGAACAGACTTTCAGACACATACTAAAATTCTTCTCCTTTCAAACCTCTAGAGCTAGGATTCCACAGTTCAAATCACCCTCAGTAACAAAGTCTTCCATATTCCTATTAGGACAACCCATTAAGTCACACTTAAAGCATTCCACTGCTTTCCAAAGTCCCAAATCCTCATTCCTCCAAAGAAAAGCATGGTCAGGCCTATTATGGCAATACCCCAGTCCCTGGTACAAACTTCTTCCTTAGTTGGGGTTTTGCAGCTGTGAACAGACACCATGACCAAGATTCACAACATTTCATTGGGGCTGCTTTACAGATTCAGAGGTTCAATCCATTATCATCAAGGTGGGAGTATGGCAGCATCCAGGCACGCATGGTGCACAAGGAGCTGAGAGTTCTACATCGTCATCGAGAAAGGAAGTCAGGGGCAGACAATTATCAGGCCGCTGGAAGGAGGGTCTCAAAGCCTACCGTCACAGGGGGAGAATATCATTCTTAAAGACACATCGAATATAAATAGGTGAATCGGAGCACGAGGCAAAGCATTCTACTCCAAACCTAGATGGGTGTTAGTGCGGAGCACAGAACAAAACACTTTTAGCCTTGGTTTCCTAAATACATCTCTGAAGGGTCCTTTTCAGGGTTCGGTCTTCTACCTCTGTTACTACATATTTCGACTGTTTTATTTTATGTAACTGGTCTTCAACATCAAACACACCTCCTCAGGTGACACTGAGCCTCCCGAATGCTTTGTCTTTATGTCACTTTTCTTCCCCCAGGAAATTTCTGTTTCCCTATCCCTTGTCAGCAGTCTTTTTTTCCCCCCGGAGACAGGGTTTCTCTGGGTAGTCCTGGCTGTCCTGGAACTCACTCTGTAGACCAGACTGGCCTCGAACTCAGAAATCTGCCTGCCTCTACCTCCCAGTTGCTAGGATTAAAGGCGTGTGCGCCACCACTGCCCAGCCTGTCTTGTCCAACATGGAAGTTGGGCATCACGGATTGTAACTTCTTTACATAAATACCTTGGAGCACTGCCCCCTTTTCTCCTTAAGGCTTGAATATCAATATGTACCTTTCTTCCACAACTACACTTTCCTCTTCATCCTCCTGCTCCTCCATTCTTCATTTCTGTCCTCCCTCTAGTCCTTCCTCTTCTCTTGCTCACGTTTCATCGTTCCTTCCTGTTGTTCTTCATTCATGGCTACCATCATTACCAACAATTCATCTGGTTTCTACATCACCTTCCCCTACATTCAGTTTTATTCTAAATCCATTCTTTATCATACAAACAAAGAGATCTTCTAGGGAATTAATCTCATCCTTTGTTCTTACTGAAAAGTTCAAGGTACTGGAGAGAGGCCCAGTGGTTGAGAGTATGTATCTTTTAGAGGACCCAAACTCATTTGCCAGCACGCATGTCAAGGACTCAACCAGCTTGTAACTTCAGCTCCAGGGGATCACAGCACCTGTACCCACATAGTCATCCCACATCCACATCCACATGTTCACAGTAAAAATAAAATATAATAAATCTTTCTTCTAAAAGAAGTCTCTCTGGGGGAAAGGAAGAAAGAACACTGTTCTTTAGTATAGCTCAGCTCCCTAGTTTTAACTCACTATTTACTTTGAAACTCATGAGTCATAATTTAAAATCTTTAATGATATAAAACTGCTAATTTTTATGTATTAGTAACATTCCTTAAAGATGATGATGATGCAGGCTGTAATCTTTGCCTTTGGGTGTCGGAGACTCCTTAACACGCTTTGAGTTTAAGAGAGTCCTGGGTCTCAGTTTTTTGTTTGTTTGCTTTTTTAAAAAAAAGACAACTTTAGTAATTATGACCAATATCATATGCTCCTCTTCCTGGAGAACGGGGGCATCATCACCTTGGTGCTTGGGTGAGGCAATCTAAGGTTAAGAACCCCTGCCCTCAATGACATCATTCCAAGGAATAAACACAAGTACAGAAGACAGGTCAAGGTAGCTTTTAATAAAGTCTAAGTTGGGACATTCTGCATGGAAGGTCAGATGAGCACAGTAGAGGGAACACACGATAGTGAGCCCCAGAGTTTAGTACTGGGTATGACAGGTATAGGAGTAACCACTGCCTGGGACAAGAGGCATCTCAGACACACGCACAAGGAAAGCATTCCGCTCCCAACCAATAAAGAAATAATTACCTATATCCCATCACTGTTAGCTTTAACATTGCCTCCAGTTAAAGGCTGTGGTGTGGTGCAGCCCCAAACTCTGGGATGGGTATGTGACAGGAGGTGGTTAGTCTCACTTGTTACCTGGGCTCCCTGTTCAGCTTTCCTATGCTTTGGACAAGGACGGAGCCACCCACTGTATTAACTGACAATAGTTTGGCCCTTCATTTTGTAGCCAGTCTAGGACCCCAGGATTCTTACTGATTCATTTTAATTTTTAGCATGACAGTTAAGTTGAGGGTTGCTGAAGCATTAGTGTTTGAAGATTTTAAGCTGCCTCTGGATAATCTATCTCTTCTTCCAATTCTCTTCCTCCTTCCTCCTTCCTCCTTCCTCCTTCCCTTTTCTAACATCACGGTACAAATAGAAATAATGTTTTATTCATTTAAAATTCTTTCTTTTAAATTAATTTATTTTTTACACTCCATATTCTATTTCCCTCCCCCCCATCCACCCTCTGACTGCTCCACATCCCACACCTCATCCCCACCCCACCCCTGTCTCCACGTGGATGCCCCCACCCTCATTTAAAAATTCTAAACAATGCCACACCTTTCAACATTTTAAATATTCTCTATCACGAAATATGGAAATGGGACTTGAGATCTGGCCTTCCTGCAGCAGACGGACCTCACTTGGGTCCCTGATCTGCGTGCAACGGGTCTCTTGGTTGCAGGCGAGGGAGGATTCAGCGAATGTAGGGTGACAAACAAATAAGGACACAAAGGAGTGTGGTATCTGAATGCAATTTGTCAATTTGAGCATCAGACTATTTATACAGAATAAAATAGGGAAGTTAGGTAACATATCAGCAAGGTACAAATGAGGTTACTGGATGCTTAATGACTCTTACACAAAACAGAAGAATGTAAACACAAAGACTGGCAGGAACTGGGCAATAAAACAACTGAGACAAAGTCAGCTCTATCTAAGGTCAGCTATCCTCTTAGAAGCCAGGTGTGAGGTCTTTACATTCCTGGGGCAAGGGCTTTCACACCCAAGTCCTGGTTCTACTTAGGGAGTTCCATTCTAGCTAACCTTCTCATGAATAATGCAATACTCTAAAACCATAGCCCGATCTTCTTCCTAAACCATTGTAAATTCCTGTATATGGGAGCAACTTGGCTTTTATTCTATGTGATAGTGTGGGGGGACTTTCTATTAATAAGTAATGTAGTCTGCCACACATAACTATACTAAGAATTCTAAACTTACTTTGTGAAGCTTACCTTGAGATTTCTAACTCTATGTAGTAGATAGTAAAGCCTGATTTCTNTCACTATCTCTCTTACAATACTAGAGGCAATTCTGAATGTCACTGAATAGGCAACATTCTTAAAAATTCCAAACCCAGGGTTGGCTCAAGGACTACCTAGGGCACTGGTGAAGGCCAGGAAGCAAAGTTCAANNTTGCTTAGGTATTTGACAAGTCATTGTTTGGAGGCACCTATAACAAAACAATACTTAAAGGAAGCACACAGATCCATTTGCAAGGACAAAATTGGAGCATACGTGATATGGGATGCCACAGTTCCAGGAGACTAAGTTTCCATGAAACTCTTGGCCTCGGGACTGCATCCAGGCTTTTGGCCTGTCATGATTGTCACTACTGGAGACAATGTAGCACCTTCCAAATCAAAATCTCCATCAGCTCTAATCAATAGGCTGCTTCCATTCAGCACAGCAACATGAAGTTATGTCAATCTCTTATTAACTAGCCCAACTCATATGAGCAGTGAATTACATCATTAACAATTTCATTCTGGCATAGATTTCTTCCTTTTCACCCTGTGAACACCATGCCAATGTTTTTCATACACCTCCCCCTGGTCAAAAATCTAAACCATAAAAACCCACAATGCATCATTATATACTAATGGTGTGTTTAAAAATAGGCTATTAGGACCAATTAAGATGGCTAATAATAGACTGATTAAGGGACAGTAAACCATTCCTGACATTGCATAAGATTAAATATGCTAATCAGATTTGGGACCTAAAAACCCAGATAAAACCAAAATAGAACAAGACAAGACGAGTCACCCAAATCCTACTTTATCTTCTTGCCTTTCAAACTACGTATTTGCATTTTATCGATGTTTCTTTCAGAGCTGAGCAATTCGTGAAGGCTTTTCCCAGGTAAGCTGATTATATGTATGTACGGTTGTATGTATGTGTATATTTCAGAATTGGAATGCTGTCTATTCTAATATTTGCTGGTCTGAAATGTTTGTGTGGCAAAGGAAAATAGCCAAGGAAAATGGCTTGAATGTTATGTATGAAGCTATCCAACAGTTGTTTGTAACTTAACTCTGATAACAAATAAGATGAAGACATCCAGAAAAGTAGCCTACACAATGTATTTAAGCTGTTGTTATTTATGCTAAGAAAGACATCACATATGCATTTGAAGAGGCATTATCCATATCCTAATTTGGTTATTCCAAATAAATTGTGCATTTTGAAAGCAAGTAAAATGCAGTTGACAAGCCAGGCTTCTTGGCATAATTGAAATTCACTCTGAATCCAGGAAGGGTCAGTTTCATTTCTAAGCTGTAGACCTTGTTTTGAATTCTTATACTGCCTGGTTTCTGTTGCAAAATTAAACATAAAAATGACTTCCTCTGTGTTCATAGGATGTTTCTTCATTTTATAGTTAATATTACTTAGATGGTCATTTGTGCCTTGTATTAATTATCCAAAACATTAACCTGCTCTCAAGAAAACAATAGAACTTAAGGACATTATATAAATTTTTAGTAACAATCTCAATTGCTAATTGATTTATGCCAACTTTATTCTGACATGGTGTTTGGGGTCACAGCAAAATACTCTGATCACCGTGTTTGGGATAAATTATTTCTAATTAGATCTTCCTAAAATAAACTGATGTTTCCAACGTGGACGGGTTCACACCTCCCTTAGTCAATCTACTGGTTCCCCATTCCCAGGAGGTCCCCATATTGATGCTAAACTTAGTGAGGACATCTGATCAGCATCTACAGCCCAGAACACCTAGTCTCAAGCTATCCTCCTGTCTCAGCCTCTGGAGTAGCTGGGACTTTAGGCATGCACGACCAAGAGGCTTCATCTAGCAGCTGATGGAGATGCAGAAACCCATAGCCAAGCATCTCAGAGAGTCTTGTAGAAGAGTTGTGGATAGAATTAAGTGAGCCAGAGGGGTCAAGGACACCACAAGAAGACCTCCAGAGTCTACTAACCTGGGCCTATGGTGGCTCACAGAGAAACCACCAACCAAAGAGCACACAAGGGCTGGACCCCCTCATATTTGTAGCAGGTGTGCAGCTTGTCAGTTCCCCAACAATTGGAGGGGGCTGTCTCTGATTCTATTTCCTATCATTGGATCCCCTTCCCCTACCTAGATTACCTAGTTGGCCCTCAGTGGGAGAGGAGATGCTTAATCCTGCTGGAACTAGATGTTCCAAGGCAGGGTAAAACCCATGAGGGGCTTCCCTTTCTCTGAGAAATAGGAGATGGGTAAACTGGGAAGAAAGACTGGAGGGGAGCTGCAATAAGGTTGTAAAATAAATAATAAAAAATAAATAAATGAAAAAATAAACCATTGTTATTACCAGATGATCAGATGATCTCATATGCCACAAGACTTTTTTTTTTTTTTTTTTTTTTAGGTTTTTTGAGACAGGGTTTTTCTGTTTACCCCTGACTGTCCTGGAACTCACTCTGTAGACCAGGCTGGCCTTGAACTCAGAAATCCACCTGCCTCTGCCTCCCAAGTGCTGGGATTAAAGGCGTGCGCCACCACTGCCCGGTGCCACAAGACTTTTATAATATATAATATATATACATACACTCAGCAAAAATTTTTCATCATTTAGAATTTAGAAAGAAAAAAAGAATTTAGAAAGTTCTTAATTTTCCTTATTAAGTATTTAACTATTAGATACTTTTTCATTTCTTTTTCCTCTGAGAATTTTAACTCATTCCTCTTAGTATAAATTTGTAACACCAAATAAGTAGACTAAATCCTTCATTAGGAAATAAAGCTAAAAATAAAATCCACCTACCCTTGTTTGTCTCTCTTGCTAGCAGGTCACACTTACATTAATTTTAATATAAAGCCATTTAACCATTCAAAGAAATTTTTAGTTACCCTGTGAATCAACTTACAATTAGAATGCTCATAAAATAGTCTTGGCTTCTTTCTCTTCTGGTGAAAAACTGTGTAATGATCAAGTTCCCCCTTTTTTAATGGTACTACAGGAATGTGACTTTGGTGGAGTTGCTGCTAAACTCCTTCATATAATGTGCTTCCTTCATGGTCTGCTTCTTACAAAGTACAGAATAAAAGGTCTGGATGTGATCTCACTTGAGAAATGCAATTGTGCTCCCAAAAGTGCTATTCTTACAAGACTGACCAGACCTCAGTGAATCTAAGATTTGTTAGCACTGATTATCTGTCTAACATAACCATAGTCCTAAAGTAATCAAGTTAAGCTGATTACTAATTAATTCTAAACAACTTTTCATTTTTCCTTCACCAATGACAAGACTGCAATTTGCAAGGTGTGTATGGGTGTTTGTTTGTTTGTGTCTTTGTGTGTATTTGTGTGTGTGTCTGTTTGTATGTATGTATGTCTGTCTGTATGTATGTATGTGTATGTATGTGTTTCAGTGAGTGTCTGTGTGTCTTTGTGACTATATCTGTGTGTGTCTCTGTGTCTATGTGTGTGTGTGTGTGTCTTTGTGACTATGCCTGTGTCTCTGTAACTATGTGTGTGTCTTTGTCTCACACACACACACACACACACACACACACACACACACACACACACACACAAACTCCATAGCAGCATATGGAAGTCAGAGAAAAATGTTTAGGACTCTGTTCTCTAATTCTACCATGTGAGCTCAGAGACCCAATCAGATCATCAGGCTCTACAGAGATAAACCCCTTTACACACTGAGCCATTCTGCTGATCCAATCTTCAAACAATAAAAGGTATGCAAAAAATAACAAGCATGTGACACTTTTAACACCTTCCTGCTTGCAAACAAACACATTAGTTTTGATTATCTACAGAAAGTAACTTAATGAATAAGGTAAACATGGAAAATATTTTAAGTTGCAAATTCTAAATTTTTCAGAAATGTCTCTATTAAATCTAAGTCCAAGCCCCTTTGGAGCACTCTTGTATCACTGACATTAATACCATCACCAAATTATTTATTCTGGTGTAACAAAATTTCAAGGTACCTAACATAAAAATTACCAAAAAGCTACAAGGTTGATATTGCTCACAGTTCTCTAAATAATGCTTAAAGTATTGGGCTCAATATGTACCGTGCAATAAATTTGAGATTAAAACATTTTAAATAGCACATTTACCACTTTCATCTGAAAGACTTGAAGATGTAGAATTTAGTCAAAGACATGCCTTAGCCTCCAATGAGCAAAGCAGTGCTTTGTTTAGGGAATATAGATTGGTATTTATTAGTAGTGTGAGCAAGTTTTATTATTGTCTACAATTGATCAGTGTAGTTATAAATCAATATATCTTGAGTCTCAGAAAAAAAAAAACAAGAAAGATACTTCAGGGGTCCTGCACTGAGCAATCCAAACACTTTCTTTGCACCGTAATCCCCCGATGTACTCACTGACAATTTCAGCTCATAGACACACTTAGGTTCAAAGCACAGGAACCCTTTGACTCTGTGAAGCTGAATGTCAACACAATGTCACAGGAAAGGCAAGCAATCAAAAAGTCACCATGATTTGTCTTCTTACTTCAACACTCCTGGCCTGCTAATTTAACTTGCGAGATTTTCTGTCACAAGTCATGGTTAGCAGGAGATTGAAAGGATATTGGGGAGCTAACACCTGAGATTAGAACACAGTTTGGGTACAGCCTGTGAACATTCACAGAGCTGAGGGGGGAAAATTTAATTGTCTGTTACTGAGCCTTCTTCCTAGGAACTTGTTGATACAGAAAGAAATAGAATCTGCTCTTACACCAAGACAACATTGAAAAATGTATAAGCTTTAGGGTGCAAGGATAAGAAAGTGAGGGAAATAGTGTAGACCAAAGGCAAGCTGAACTCATAGCAAATTTCCTCTGGACTTCCAGACCCTGACACATTAAAGTTACCAAGATCCTCTGGATGAATTTTCATCCACCCTGTCCAATTCTGCCTTTGTTTGAATGGAAGTTTTTGAGTCAAAAGCACTTGGTTCATGCAGAACAAAAGAATGGGTATGTATTAAAAATGCTTATGTTTGGATCTTAAGTCTTGAAGATGGGGCTCTAAATCTACATATTTATTGTGTTTCTCATCTCAAATGAATTCAAATCGGAGAATCCCTATGCTATGCTGTAAAGCCCTTGAAATTTGCATCATATTTACATTTTTATATCAAGTCTATCTTATAGCCCAGCCCCTAGCTAAAGTTAAAGATTGCCTCTTTATAAGCATACTAGGTTTTCCCTTTTCTAATTAGACTCCCTTCACTGAAGTCATCCTTTAGGAAAGTAGAAGACAAAAGGACCCGATGATGTTAGAAGGTGCCCTGTGTTTAACAGAGCAAAGCAGTGAGAATCTTAAAACACATCAAGTAAAAGCATCCTTGGCTTTTAGGGACCGGCATGGTGAAGAGAAAGTGTAGCTCCTCTGGGCATCATTTTCTCAGATACTTTGCAATCTTCTTATTTCCTCTGATAAGAAATAGCTAGAGTAGAGGAGATCCTCTAACACATGATGGGCACTTAGAATAAACTATAAAGGATTCTTATTTTCTTTCATACTTTCCTCCCTGGTGTCCCCTAATGTATCAAACTTTACTACATGTGGAATTCATTTTCCTCGGTTTGCTAGTATAATTCTGTCTCCCATTACCTTAATACACCAATAATAATAAATAATAGCAAATTATACTAGCCAGTATCCTTTCCTATCTGCAGTTCATCCCTTTAGACTCTAGGGGACACTATGATTTAATATACATGGGGTAGACTTTTCTCGTCAAGAATTAGGCTTCATCTGTGCAGTTACATTTGGCCTACTATGGGTCAAAGGGGATGGTGACATTTATGTTCATGTTAGAACCCTTTCATACCTAGCCCTTAGAACTCAGGGCCCTAAGAGATTCATGTACCTGGGAACACCAGACATCTCATTAGTGGGTTGACATAACTACTCTTTGGGTGCCTCCAAAACTTAACTGTTAAACATTTGAAGAAAGGAAAATCAGTTGTTCTGGTTATGAAATTTGGTTGCTTCAATTTCAACTAAATATGTTCAAAGATTTTATGCATGTAAATGTGTATAAATAAAAAATATAAACAGTCACTCTTTGACAAGGTCAAGGAAGCAAAGGTGTAAAGAACAAGTTTCAGCCGGGCCTGGTGGCGCAGGCCTTTAATCCCAGCACTCGGGAGGCAGAGGCAGGCGGATTTCTGAGTTCGAGGCCAGCCTGGTCTACCAAGTGAGTTCCAGGACAGCCAGAGCTATACAGAGAAACCCTGTCTCGAAAAACCAAAAAAAAAAAAAAAAAAAAAAAAAAAAAAAAAAAAAGAACAAGTTTCAAAGTGCAACTGAAATTTCCTCAAACGATGTTCATTAAGGATGCTTAATTCCAAGACACTAGCAGACTCTTCAGCAAGAATTACCCACACATCCCATATTTGGAAGCTTTAATCCTCATCACTGTATGCTCATTGAATGCAGGTGTGAAATGATGTGTGGGTATTACTGTAATAGTTTTATTCCTATGAATTCTTTCCCCCTTCTTATGTATTTTTATAAATTACAGGGAAAGAAAAGACTATAGTTTAGTCCCATGCCATCCAGAGTCAAGCATGATGTTTAAAGTCAGGATTTTATACTTTGAGCATATTTGCAAAAGTGAATGTGAATATTAGACTTTTTAAATCTAGACTTTTCAGAATTTGTTTCATTGATAAAGACTTTTAACAAATGTGTAGTGTCTTGGAGAAATGGCTCAGTCAGGAAAGCACTTTTCACAATCATATGAGAAATTTAGCTTGGATCCCCATGGAAGCCCCAGGAGTGACAAGCTGTGTCTTTTTGTCCAGCACAGGGGAAATGGGGACTAGAATTCCTGGAGCTCTTTGGCCTTTCAGATAGATGAGCTCTGGGTTCTTCAAGATACTTGCAGCCAAGCCAGATTGATGAGCTCTGGGTTCACTAAGATATTAAGATGGAGAGTCTCTTAGTTTGGGTTTCTATTGCCATGATAAAACACTGTGACCAGAAGCAATTTGGGAATAAAGGGGTTTGTTTTCTCTTAAGATTGTGGTTTGTCATCTAAGAATCTCAGGGTGGCGGGAACCTGGAGTTAAGGACTGAAGCAGAAGCCATGGAGGAGTGTTGCTCGCTATATTGTTCTCCATGGGTTACTCATTCTGCTTTCCTAGACAACCCAGGACCACCAGCCCAGGGGTGGCACCACCCACAGAGAATTAAGTTCAATCGTCAATCAAACATGTGCACCACAGACTCTGGTGGGAATACTTTTCCGTTGAGATGCCCTCTTCCAAAATTACTGGAGGTTATGTCGAATCCACTACAGAGAACAACTGAAGGAAATGAATAGTATCAGCCTCCGGCCTCCATGCCTGTGTGTGCGCATGCACACTCACACGGACACGCGTGTACTCAATCTTCCCCCTACAAACTTTGTGCTAAGATCTAGAAAATAATATAAACAACAACAACAACAACAACAACAACAACAAGATTTCTTACTGAATTCATAGAAACAGAAGCCAGTGGGGTTTCACAAGGGGAACTAGACGACATCCTGCCTTGGAATTTGAGCATTTAATATATGAGTTTATTCTATAATTTAGTCTTCTGGAATTTTGATAGTGAGAATTGTCTACCCTTTGTGAACTTTTCCTCCTTTCTTGGTAATATAATATTATATTTCAGGGTTTCAAGGAAATGATTCAGCTCGGCAATAAAATAGAAGAATGCTAAGCAATTTGTCAGAACTCTTACACCAGTGAGAAAATTTAACAATCCGATCTGTTTTCTGAGCCTGCTGGTATCATGACTCGGTCCCACAGTAGATACACAGTGCTAGTGCTTTCTGTTTATACCCTACCTTATTGTTGTGTGAATAACAGCAATGAGTCTAAGCCCCGTTGAGAAGGCAGCATGGAAAGTTACATGCAGTTTACAGCACAAAGACACCAGGTACGGTGGGACTCAGCTTACTCAACAGCAGTCCTTGCATCCTTATTGTTGATTTGCAACAGAACAATTAAGCAGCACAAACCCAGGAAATCGGCAACCGCCTAGATTCCTCAATATAGATCCAAAAGCCTAGTAGTGATGCATTTTATTTGAAATAGAATTAAGTCCTGGGTATGTGTATCCAAAAATCAAACTGTTTAGGCTTTTTAAAATATGAAATGGGAGACCCTTAAAGATTGCTAGGCAGGGAAGTGGCATGATTGAGTTTCTATTTTTAAAAAAATCAGTCTGGCTTCTTGGTCAATCATAAAAGAATATGAATTTGGAAGAAAAGGATTTAAAAAGCTACTACAATAGTCCAGAGTTTAAACATATGTCTATATATAATACATGTACTATGTGTGCACTTGGAGACAGAATAAGACAATTCTGCTGGTGAGTTGGAAGGAGGTTAAAGGGAAGAATAAGAGATGATAGGGAGAGGCTTGGTTGGAACTGAGTGGATGGAGATACTGTTGACAGAGATGATGCAGCATCCAAGAAGAAAGATCTGAAAAAGCAGAGGACTTCACAGACTCGGGAGGGGTCATTAGCTTGAGTACAATTCTAGCTTAATTTTCAGGAGGATGCATCTATTTAACAAGTCCCATGTTTCATCCTGAAACTTCTATCCACATGAAACTGAGAGTTTCATTAACTAAGTTATCAACTCTACATTTGGAAGGACAGTGGTTAAAAAATACCGAAAAGAAGATTTCTCAGAAAGAGAGTTTATGAAGAAATGAGCGAGCGGTGATCAGACGTGTCTGACAAAGGACCAATGGGCCATTGCAATGTCAAGACAGTGTGGAGTGCTTCTTTTCTGTGTGAAATAATGCTCAGAGTGTGAATGCACCAAAGTGACTGAGTTGTAGCAACCTGATGTCTGTCGCGACCTGGACGAGGGTCCTGTCAGTGGAGTCTGAGGGGATAAATAGGCTGCTCGGAGCGAACTTGAGAAAACGATGAACGTTGAAGAGTGTGGCGCCGAGTTGTTAACTGTGTGTTGTTGTAAAGACATGTGACAGTTGATGCAGAAGTAAATCTGCAGAACGAAATGAAGACTGAGGGACAGGAGATAATAATCGCAAGAAAAATGTTCCGGGAAAAACAGCGTCGAGAAATGCTTACATTAGCCACAAAATAAAGACTTTCATAGAGTATGATACAAATTCAGAGAAATTTGTCATGTTGGTTGGAAAGGAGAGGGACACCGAGTCAGCTTCATTTTAGTATGGACTGAGTGGCAAGTTCATCCTCCCACAGGTAGGAAAAAGGGTGGCAGGGGGCCCGAAAAGGAAGAAAAAAACATTTGCTTAAGAGATAGGAAAGCCTCTTGCTTGCCTGGCATCTGGGACTTTATGTTCACTACCCCCAGGTCCCCATTCCCCATTTCTACACACCTCTATTCAATTTCCTGACCCTGTCTATGTCGTGTCCCCTCCCCCGTCTCCTCCCACACCTGATCCTGCCCTTCTTTTTGTCCTTTCCCTTCCTCTCTTCTTCCCATGTCCTTCCCACCCTCCACCTCCCATGATTATTTTGTTCCCGCCTTCTAAGTAGGACTGGAGCTTCCACACTTTGATCTTCCTTCTTGAGCTTCATATGGTCTGTAAGTTGTATCATGGGTATTCTGAGCTTTTTTCCCTAATATCCACTTATCAGTCTGTACATACCATGTGCGTTCTTTTGTGACTGTGTTACCTCACTGAGGATGCTATTCTTGAGTTCCATCCAACCATTTACCTGCGAATTTCATAAAGTCATTGTTTTTAATGGCTGAGAAGTTCTCCATTGTGTAAATGTAACACATTTTCTGTATCCATTCCTCTGTTGAGGAACACCTAGGTTGTTCACAGCTCCCAGGACCCAGTAAGGATAGCTGAAATACCCAACAATGGGGAGAGAGAACCTGTAGAGACCATATCCAGAGGTTAGGCACAGCCCCTGGTTGAGGGATGGGTCCCCCGCCCCCTTCTCGAAATTTTAACCCAGAATTGCTCCTGTCTAAAGGAAATACAGGGACAAAGAGTGGAGCAGAGACCGAAGGAAAGGCTATCCAGAGACTGCCCCACATGGGGATCCATCCCTTATGCAGCCACCAAACCCAGTCACTATTACTGATGCCAAGAAGTGCTTTCTGATAGGAGCCTTATATGGATGTCTCCTGAGAGGCTCTGCCAGAGCTTTATGGATACAGATGTGGATGTTTGCAGCCAACCATCAGACTGAGCACAGGGACCCCCCACTGGAGGATTTAGGGGAAGGACTGAAGGAGCAGAAGGGGTTTGCAACCCCATAGGAAGAACAAAAATATAAGCCTCCCAGACCCTCATTAGCTCCCAGGGACTAAACCACCAACCAAAGAGTACACATGAAGGGACCCATAGCTCCAGCTGCATACGTAGCAGAGGATGGCCTTATCTGGCATCAATGAGAGGGGAGGCCCTTGGTCCTGTGAAGACTTAATACCCCAGCATAGGGGAATGCTAGGGAGGTGAGGAGGGCATTGGGGGGGGGGCAGCCTCAGAAGCAGAGGGAGGGGTGAGGTAGGGGGGTCTGTGGAGGGGAAACTGGGAAAGGGGATAACAGTTGAAATGTAAATAAATAAAATAACCAATAAAAGGAAAGAGACAGGAAAGAAGGAAACGTTATCAATTATTGTGTGGGAAACTTTCAGGATGACAATGGAATCTCTGTGTGAAATCAAAAACTAAAAACTTTGAGGTAGGTATGAGAGTTTTATTCTAATTTTTCTTTTCTAGTAACGGCAACACTAAAACTTCTTGAAATGGTCAAATTCCTTAATGTTGTAAGAACATTCTTCCTCTGCCTTAATTGTGCTCTTTGGAGACTCAAAGATACATTTGTTAAGATTTTTCTGTTTTCCAGGAAAGGAAAAAGGCTACAGATAGCATTAAAATGATTGAATGCCTTGAAGAAGGGATCATGTGGGACAAAAATATAGAAACAAGAGTCAGGGATGCTAAGGGGCAACTCCTTTAACCCCTTATTTTACTAGGGTACAATAGGCACTGTGGTTGCAGCACACTGTGCTACACAAATAAAGGGGCACTTAGGTATATGTGGGCACAGACCATGAAATTCATTTATTCATATATGTGTGTGTGTGTGTGTGTGTGTGTGTGTGTGTGTGTGTGTGTGTGTGNTGTGTGTGTGTGTGTGTGTGTGTGTGTGTGTGTGTGTGAGCACTCTCCTAGGCAGTTGCTTTAAAGGAGATGAGACCCCCTCCCCCACTACTCCTTTGTACTGTCCATATGCAAGCGCATGAGACAATGTGTATATGTGTGTGTGTGTGTGTGTGTGTGTGTGTGTGTGTGTGTGTGTGTGTGAGCACTATGGAAAATACTAGTTATACACTGAACAGTACATTAAATTTTCTAGAACAAAGTTGTGCTCTCTCATAGCTAAAACACAAATCAAGTACAAAATTTTCTGGTATGAGAAGGAGCGATCCAGGGTGTCTCACCCATACATAAAAAGAAAGTTCACCTACTTCTTAGTAGCCTGGGTCCAGGTTCAGTTTGAGTTTCAGTTTCTCATCAGCCTTGTATGAAATGAATTTGTAGTCAGTATACAGCTAATTATTGATGTAGTTCATTAAATGTACATATAAAGTATGCATACATAAAGAGTAACTGATCTCATTTGAATGGAATGTATTGTAGTATTTTCTATTGTGTTTCTTAGAGACAAATCCATCATGAAAAGAATGTATTCTAATTTATCTCAGAGGTGAAGAATATAGCCTCAGAGATTGTAAACCCAGATCTCGAGTCTACATCCATAGTGTTCACCACTGAACACAGTGGGACAGCCACAGTTTCTGCCCCCACTGTATACAAACATAAAGAAATAATAAGTCCTTTTGAAGAAGTTTCAAAATTTGAAAACCCAATATCCATATAAAAGAACAACAAATTAAAGATGTTAAATTATGTATTTGTAATCTGTACACAATCAAATTCCCGCATTGTCTTTCTAAAAAGAAAAAATATTGCTTGTCTTATCAGCTTTAAGGACTTACTCAAACTTATTGGGAGAAAGAATAGAAAGGAAAGCTGAAAGTGCCAATGGATGTCACTTTTTCCAGCGACAAAGGTGCTCTAAAGAAGAGAAATATGCAGGAAGGTATCATGTTCCCAGAGTCTGGGGAATAAGTAGAATTGGGAATCAATATATACCATGATGTGAGGGATAAGGAGAAAAATTAGTTGAGAAAAATTTAAGTACATCTTTAGCACATGAGCCAGCTCTATTTAATTTGGAGAAATATGCATCTTGCTTGATTGATCCATAGTCAGAACTCTCTCAGAACTGCACATAAAGTTGCCCTGTTCCTATCCATTCAAGCTACTTTACCTGGGTTTTACAGATCACATATGCTATGTGCAAAAGCAGATGCCCATTGACAACACTCCCTGAGGAGTTAGGAGAATACTTTCTCCCAAATACCTCTTCCCAATACGTGCTGTTACTTCAGACATCATCAACAGGAATAGAACTAATTTACAACAGAGATAAAGAATTTTGTCTTCTAGGATGAACTGCCTACACAGATAATGTGTGTCTCCAGTTTCATAACATTTTCATATATTATGTTGGATGATACTCTAGTGGAGGTAAAACATCCTATTATTTCAATGAGGCTAAAATTTTAATGACTTTTAACTTAGGTAAAAAACACAAAAGTTACATTATTTTATTAGTATTAAAAAATGGAGTACAAAAAAATCAATTAAACAACAGTGACTGGAAAAATGGATTGTCCTCTTGTTGAGTATGCTGGTTTGATTCCCAGCCACCCACATGGGGACTAATAACTGTCCATAACACTAATTCTTAGAGAACTGAAAACCTATGCTGGCCTCTACAGACACTGGGCATTTATGTGGTGCATAAACATACTGAAAAACACTATGTATATGAAATATAATAATTAAAGTTTAGAAAATCCATTAAATAATGGTAATTTTACAATTTTCATCCTAAATACCTAAAAACCTGTGTGTGCAGCTATATGTTTATGTGTTATATATGTTTGAATCTTCATATTGTACAGCTCATTCCAATGAATTGTTGAGCAACAACTAAACAGGAAGAGAAAGTATTTTTAGGACAATAACATATAGTCAAAGTAGAATACTACAGAGGAAGACACGATGCTGACAAGCTAACAAATGAACTCATTTGTAATTAGATGAAATCTAAATTCTGACCGAAAATAATGTCCAAGTTTGGTACTTTCAAAAGGTAGAGCTAACTGAGGATCGACAGTTCCCAAAAATGAGAGGGAAAAGAAGAAAAGCATACAGAAAGTGAAAAGACTTGAATACTACTATATGTAAGTCCAGTTCAATTGTTAGGTGGAGGGGATATACAAATTAACGACGTCTGTGTACTTTGTTCATTATCACAGAGATAACTGTATAAAAATGAAGAGATGTATTAAGAAACGCTATAGAATAGTTTAATGATTTTTGTCTTAGGGTGGTATTGATGTGAAGAGATAGTATGACCTTCACAACTATTATAATGGAAAACATCTCCTTGGGGCTGACCTACAATTGAGAGATTTTGTCTGTTAACATCATGGTAGCCTGCAGGCAAACATGATACTGGAGAATTAGCTGAGAATTCTACATCTGGATCCACAGGCAGCAGGAAGAGACAGTGATCCACTAGGTCTCGCTTGAGTACTTCAGACCTCAAAGCCAGACTCCAGTGACAGTTTTCCTCCATCAGGACCACACCTACTCCAAAAAGGCCATACCTCCTAATAGTGCCACTCCATCCAAACATACTGAGTCTACTGGACCATTCTTATTCAAACCCTACAGGGTTTGACTACTATAGATGTACTTCCACAGCAGTTATTATTTAGATGTACTTTGGGCTAAAATCTTTTAAATAGAATGCTTATTCATTTCAACATAGTCAATTAAGCTTCCACCTTGCTACATAACTTTCTCAATTTATCTGCTACCATCAACTAAAAGCTATTACAAGTGTAAAAATATCAAATAGTATGGGCTGTATACTGAACTGCCCTTGGCATGCAGTCTTTTAAGAATCAATGATAATCTTTAGTTATGGAAGGAAATCTTTCCATCCATACACTGCTATTGCGTCCATAATGGATTGTAAATGGCCTTTAGAGTGATTTCTCTCCTTGGCTCCTCTTCCATGCCATCCATATGACAGTTCTTCAATTGTCAGCAGGCTTATGGAAATTATCCTAGTACCCGATAAGTGTAGCTCTTCCTTCAGGGCTGAAGAGGGGCAAATGGGTATGGTCAGAGTCTCCAAGTACTCTAGTATACTTTTCCTCCTTTTCTTATCTAGGGATCCATGTAACTAATGGCTATTGTACATGAATATATATATATATATATATATATATATATTCATATATATATATACATATATATAGTTTAAACTTGTAATATTATATATATAAACTTGTTATATATATATATACATACATATATATAATATATATTAAATATATATATAGTTTAAAATTGTAACATTTAGATCCGAATCTTGCTTTTCCATTGTGATGGTATATCTAGGAGTTGCTATTGTGAGAGAATTGGGTTCTGAGGATGCCAAGTAGCCTTGGTTTCTGTTGCTTATGTTCTTATGCTTGCCTCCCGCCATCTGATTATCTCTAGTGCTACCTGCCCTTGCTATATCTGACTGGAGCCTGTCCTTCCTGTGATCCTGTGATCCTATCAGAACTCCTCAAGAGTTCAGCTGTCTCTGGGATCCTGTGATTCTGGGATCCTGTGATCCTGTGATCCTGAGATCCTTATTGTGTTAGAGCTCCTAGGAGTCAATGCCCTCTGGGACCCTGAGATCCTGGTGTGACCAAGCTCCTGGGATCCTAGTATCTTGTGAGCCTGTGGTCCTGGGCATGTTAGAGTGCCTGGGGGTGGAACTTCCTCTGGGTGTTGTGGGACTGGCTGACTGGCTACGAAGTTGGTGCCAAAGGTCTGTTCAGGACCCAAGGTCTGCTCAGGGCATTGGCCCAGACCGGAAGGTAAATTTGTAACATTTAAAATGAATTTATAAAAAATTATTATTATTATTATTTTAACTTAATCAATTGTTTTAAAATATCCCTTTTGGTGAGCCAGTAAGATGATTCAGTATGTTTTTCACCAAATTGTGTGACTTGAGTTCAATGTCTGGAGCAAACTGACTCCCTCAAATTGTCTTCTGACCACTACATGTATGTCATGGTGCACACTTGTATACACACACACACACACACACAGATTGTGTGTACATGTGTGAGCATGTGTATGCATACATACACACACTAGATAGATAGATAGATAGATAGATATAATTAAATAAGGGCAAATGATATTTAAACTATGTGTTGGAATATCTGCTTCGTTGGTTGCCATAGTGCTAGTAGCTACTATCACTCTTCTGTTCTCATTAACAATCTCTCATATATTATTTGATATACAACATGTCTTGCTCATAGTATTTTTATACAAGAGCAGGTGCCTCATATTCATGTTACCAAACTTCATAAAGTAAAAGTAAAATATTTAACTTTAGTAAATAGTAAAATAAGATGAATACAAGATGTCTGTTGACAATCCTTGGGTCGTACATGGTGTCTTCATGCATTGACCTCCAACTTTAGAAAGAGCTTTAACAATGTGATCCAATCCTCAATAACAAGCTGATTTCAAAGTAAATGAACAGAGACTCTAAGTGCTCTCTTGGAAAATGGGTGAATCTAGCAATAAGCGATCTCCACCCCCACTCCCAGCAACTACTGGCTAGAGATAAATGTGGGTGTCAAGCCTACTTTATTTGTTAACATTGCCTGGATACCATGGGAATTCGAATTTGTGAAGATAACCTATAAAAAGTTTACGGCAGTGGAATCCATGTGCTGTATTTTAGATTTATTTATTTATTATATGTAAGTCCACTGTAGCTATCTTAAGACACTCCAGAAGAGTGAGTCAGATCTTGTTAAGGATGGTTGTGAGCCACCATGTGGTTGCTGGGATTTGAACTCTGCACTTTTGGAAGAGCAGTCGGGTTACCCGCTGAGCCATCTCACCAGCCCCCCATGTGCTGTATTTTAAAGGCAGCCTACAGGTCATACTGAGCTCTCCTGTGCCTGCTGTCCCAGAATCTTTAACCCTGGAACGACATGGAGATAGACACAGCCTGTGGAAGAGTGCTCCACGTTCTTTCAGGGCATGCCACTTAGCTTCTTATCGAGAAGTTGCATTTAAAAATTAGTTGCACCCATTTCTTTTTAATTTAACTCAATATCAGAAGTTGTCTTAAGTTTATTTTCTAAACTACCAGGTTATTCTGCATCCTACGATAATTAATATAAAATAAGACATTTATTTGGACAGAACTTTCATGGAAACCAATGGAAACTATTACCCAAAATAGTCACAGATGATATTCCTATATTCATCCTATGATTTGGAACATCTGTCCTTTAAGTGGACATAAAACATTTCTCCTTCCTCTCTCCGTTGTTTTTAGGTACATCTCAGACATCTGGTCAAGCATGCTCCAAAAATGTAAAAGATTTAGAAGAGGACATCAAGGGACACACTTCCGAGGCTGTGTTTCATCAGACTAGGACATTAGGGAAATTGAAGGAACATGGAGATGAGTATATAACGGCTTCTATAAATGGAAAACAGAATTCCCCTTTTCTTGTCAAGAATGAGAACAAGCTCCATCTGACAGCAACGTACACAGGAATATGGAGAATTGTTACCCTCCTTTGGCCATCTCTCCTCAGCTAGAGGAAGTCTTACCAATGGCCATGTTTAATGACTGTGAAAAATCATTACCAAGGGAAATTACAACAGAGGATTTCCCAAACACTGTAGAAGTCTTAAAGCCAGCGAAAGGCAAATTTATTAGAGAAGTCAAATGTGGGGCTTTCAATGTACACGTGGAAACCACCAAAAACATTTTCTCTAAGACAGGAGCACAGTTCCTCTCAAAAAGGAGATGTCCAACATGTCACCAACATTATTCTGTCCAGCAAGTATGGAGAGGCTCCAAATCTCGGAGTCACTTCTCTAAACACAGGACTGGTCTGGCAGAAGAATTTAAACATAGGGCTCCATCTACATACATAAGAGAGGTTTCTAGAAGTGGGGTACCTTCAATGAACATAAGCATTGCAGGAAAAGAAATTATGGTTGAATATATAAGTAAAAGACAGAATATATTCATCAATATATGCCATCCTAAAAGCATAGGAAAATTGACAAAATGTAGAAAAGGCTCCTTGAAGCACACCACAAATGGACCCTGTGAGTCTGCTTCACAGCCTGGCATAAATCACCCTGAAAACCAGAGGCTTGAAAATCAGCACCAGAGTTTAGATGCTTTTCAGGGTGCTCCCTGTAGTGTTAATACTGTCCAGAAAGAGAATGCAGACCTGGTTGTGGTTTCTCTACGCTCACCTCCCAGGAGAGAGAAAAAGAAACCCAACACACCGCCTTCGGCTCCAGGCGACTCTGAAGAGAGAGATTCTGCTACCTCTCAGCAGAAGGTCTTACAAATTACTCAGGACAAGCCCCTAGAGCAGCATTGCTTCACAGCTGACACTTGCCTTCCTACCTCTTCTGAAACCTTAAGGACCACAAGTTTAAATAATGGGGATTCAAGTAAAATGTCTTTGGAGGATTCTAGGGATGTGGATGAAGAGTGTAAAAACAGTTCTGATGTCAGGGAAAATATCACCCCAGATTCCCAAGTACAGCCATGCACAGCAGGAGCAAATGGTCCCCAAAGTGCTGAGAATGGCATAATTCCCATTCGAGATGCCTCAGACTCTGAGTTTTGTCCTTTGTCTTTTTTAACCTTACAGCTCTTGGGAGCAAAAGCAGACAACATTGGCTGCAGAGATGACGAAACTCTACCAGGAGAAGGATATGAGAGCCCAAATTCCCTATTGTTTCCTGTCAGTGAACAGGCTACAAACCTCTCTCCTTTACTCAGTCCATCCCACGGGGTCAGCAGATGTTCAGAGGCTGTAGAGACTACTGGGAGCACATTTTCCTTTAGTCAATATGTTGGGGCTGAGACAGAGCAAGAGAAAGTACATTACAGAGGTATTAACAAGGCTATTTTACATAGCGACCCCTCTTCTAACGTAGAACCATTAGAAAGGAAGAACCCACGGAGTCCAGCTGTCAGGATTACATCCTGCAGCATTCTAGTTCCGAAGAGCCCACTTCATGGCAATATTCACAGCTCTCTGGAATGGGATCAAACAGAGGACCATGCAACTCAGGTAGAGAGGGAAGGCCTCAGCAAAACGGAAGTGCCAGTCATGGCCTCCATAACTGATGAGTTAGATCAGGGTCTCACTACTCAAAGGGGCAAAGAAAGCACAGTTGGTTCTAACTCTCCCGTGGCAATAAGAAACCCCAGAGAGTCGGCCAGCTATCTGGAAAACGTTGGCGATGACACAAGCCAGGCACGACCAGTGGTGAAGAATATGGGCCACAGAAATTTGGAAGACTTCACCAGAGAGAATCAAAATGAACTCTGTTCTCAAATGGACTCTCTGCAAAACTCTAGTGAGTCCAACGCTGTAGGACACACTACAGAAAAGCTGTTTCTTAGTGACAGGACACTGGCCAGCGATGACGATCCAAACAGTAACAGAGACCACAAAACCTGCGGACTGAACAACTCCCAACAGGAGCCAGCAGAGTGCCAAAGGACTACATCAAGAGTGTACTGTGCGGAAAGTGGGAACAAAACGAACCCCACAGAAGTTTCCTGCCACCCTGTGGACATACTGTTGTCACCTCAGAAGCAGAAGGCTCTTAAAGGTACAATGGGCTGTGCAGAATATTTAGAATTTATTACTGTGATGTAGAGAAGATTAAAACAGTGTCAGGTCAAGTCGTCTTTATTGCTTGAGAATTTTTTTTTTTCTTTATTGGCAAGATGTGTTGAGTATTTTAGAGTTAGACCAATATGAGGGAGAATCTATCAGCCTGTTTCTTTACATTAAAACCAACTCTATCCATACATATATAGAACAATCACCATGGCTGCAGCTTAATATAAAAATATTTTTCTCTTTAAACGACTGATATATTGGCAAGTCAATTTTGTTTAAAAATGTTAGCCTGTGCCACTCTTAAATAATCTACTCATCTTCTGGTCTTACAAGGTAAGAATAATATGCTTGTAGTAAAATGTGTTTTAAAACCAAGCTAGGTATTACACAGGCAGGGTTTTTCATGTCTCTGGAGGATACGTGAAATAGTAATTAAGCCAAAGGACAAAAACCAGAGAAACCCTTAACTAATCCCGACTGAACCATCCATAGGACCTTTAACTCCAGCTACCCTCCGACCTCTGTTTAGTGTTGCCTGGTCTTTCTCAAACAATTGATACAACCCAGGTGCTCTTGAGCCCTCAAGAAGGGCTAAGATGGAAGCTTTTTCTTAAGTACATAATGCTGTCTGTCTGGTTTCAATCTTGGAACAGCAAAACATCATTTTGGTCCCTTCATAAAAGATCCTTGTGTTTCTCCGTGAGTCCAAATTATTTAATAGTTAATGTTAGCATTATTTGATAGCATAAATTAAGACGGTCTCCCAAATTACAGATAGCATACCTAATGTGCTCAGAAATGAGACTGAGAATGAATAAACTTATGAGAAACACCATCTTTCCTCTTGTCATATTCTCTCTTTTAATGAAAGAATTTGAAAGCAGGGGCAAAGTTATTTACTCCAAAGTTTTTAAAGATTGAAAAGTAGAAATAAAATACAAGAAGTGTAATCTATTGCATAGGTGTTGCCATAAAACGTGAAATTTGATTTATGAAAAGTGAATCATCGAAAAAAATTAAATAAAAGCTGTACAATCCCCTCCATTGTAAGAAAACCCTAATGCAAAACCTGCTGATCCCAGTGGCTGCTTGCCAGGACCTGTGTAGCTCCAGATACCAAACCATTTCCATCAATTCCGAGATTTGTGTCAGTGCGTAGTTCTTTAGAACTGCAGGGGAACCTATAGCATGAGCACTTAGTCTTCCCAGAGGGAACATGTGCTCACCTCAATGACTATCCCTCTCAAGCTGTCTTCCCTATTCCCAGAAGTGTGCTGCTCCATATACTGCCTCTTGCAGCACAGTTAAAAATCCAAATAAGAATCCAACCACAAATGAGATTACTCTCAATAAACTGAAATTGTCCCCACTTGGTAAACAACCAAAGTTCCCTACATTTCAGCAAAAAAAAATCTGTTCCTGAAATCTTTTACTTCTCCCCTCAAAATATCTGTTCCAGGCACAGTTTGTCTGAAATTCTAGAACCTTCTGCACTCCATGCTTCCTTGGGCCCTTAGCATAGACTGCTTCTAGAATTTAGACCAGCCTTTCTCCATATAGCCACAGGATCATTATTTTTTCATTAGTTTATGTATTTATTCACATTACATTTTGATCACAGCCCCCCTCCCCCTACAGCTTCACCCCCACAACATCTCTCTCCATGCCCCTTGATGTTACAGGGCCATTCTTTGAATGTCTCCTTCTGTGATTTTCTTCACATAATAATCACAATAAGAACTCAGAAACCAAATTTCCTATTGCAGTCTGAGCTGTTCTTGTTCCATCGCAAGTTCATCCTTTTTCCAAATTTTATTCTCATATGCAACATTCTTTGTTTTAATATTCTGTATATTTAATTGCTTATTTATATTCTCTTTATCAACTAAATATTTCATGAAGGTTTGTTTTATTTTTTTTTCTAATCAGTATGTATCTACAGCATTATACAGTACATGCCCTTTAATATAAAGACTCTGAGTATTTGTTGGTTGAATTCAGGGAACTCATATCAGGTTGTTCTGTGTATTATTCTGATACCACACCCTTGCACTTTTATACAGAAAGCGATTCAGAAATAAAATAGTTACAGAAATATTATTAAAAGGTATAAATATTTTCATAATTTTGGTTTTCCTTGAGCTACAAGTCCTTTGATACTTTATTAAAACGATGGTCCTGCCATCTCAGGCCAAAATTGCACCAACTTTTCAGGGTAGAAAGTGCTTTGAAGAACTTGGGTTGTTTCACCAGAAGTTAAAAAAAAAACGTCTTTGTAGGCACGAAAAACTGATATCCCACTTGAAGTCTGTGTACATGCACAGACAGGCACAAGAAGCCTTGATGTAAAGCTGGGTGTGTCAGGAACTAAGAGTTCAGTAAATAGGAAAGGGTATGAGTCTTACCCCTTTAAGAATAAAATTCTAAGTTCTTTACCAGATAAGGCATAGTCTCCTTGGTGTAGGATTTCTTCAGCTAAAAGTTAGCTGAAATCTGTGCATAAGATCTGTACCAATGAACCAGAAAGTCTCCATTATTAAAAAAAAAAAAATTAAAGATAGAACTAAAACCAGGTTGGCCTAAGAAAATGACAGACAATAAGAATTCCATGATATTTCATATGGTATAAACACTTCATGATTAAACANTGATTTATATGTAATATGACACAAAATTTGCATACAGTATGTACAATAGTTTGCTTCTCTGTAGCTCTAAAAAAAAGAAGCAAGTGATTCTAAGAGAACTGGCAAAGACTACAGATTTGAGGACATTTGAGATCCCATGCTATTAATCGATAGCTAGGAACAGAAAGATGAATGAAATCCATCTATTCTCTTGTACAAAANGACAGCTATTGCGATAGTGTTGTGGATAGCCTTGGGACTAATTATATTTGATGTTAATTCCATTCTCCTGTGAGGGGCTTCGAACAAGGAATGAGTCAGCACTCAGGTGATTCCCTGTAAACCTGTTTCTCACATTAATTTGTAAAATAAAGGAGAGCTAATGATTGGACAGATAAAGGGAAGGTAGAGCAGAAGGTTGGGAGAAAGAAGAAGGAGAAAATGGAAGAGAGATGCAGAGGAGGAGGAGGAAGAAGAAAAGCAGAGCAGAAGCACATGGGCTGGAGAATCTGAAAGTTCTAAGGGGTCTGGTAGATGTGGAAGATGGTAGTGTAGTAGTAGATCTGCCCAATCTAGGCATACAGCATGTATTCATATTAATTGAGTTCTGTTTTCATTGCCAGGGAATATTTGGTTTGGGCATTTACTGCAACACGATAGCTTCCAATAAAATGACTTATGGTGAACCTGGGGCTTCCCATGCATGTGCTTCTTAACAAAAAAGGCTCAGCCTGTCCCAGTTCTGGTCCAGTGGGTCTCCAGTTCCCTGTCTTCTCCTACACTTCCTGGATTCCCCATACTCCCAAGGGGAATACTTCACATCCACTCTTAAGGTGCCCATCCATTCACACAGCGATATGACAAAATTTTGGTAATGAGATACTTTTCAAAGAACGAAGATCTGGAGGCTGGGAATGTCAGAGTGAAAAGAATCGATGTTTAGTGTGGCGGTGTGCTTTCTTCCTGATACAGAGATCTCCTATCCTGATAAGTATGCTGTGGAAGACAAAGAGTAACGTGGCCAAGGTAGTCTTCTTCAGAAATTATGTGGGGCATTTTCCTTTTCATAAGGTCAAGGAAGGAAAGATTTCATCACTACTAAGTCTCAGTATCTCAAAATGATTGCATCAGGTCTTGATTTCCAAAATAAGATCTTCCAAGGGACACATGTGTTCAAACAATAACACTTGCTTAAATTTTTGAGTTTCATAAATTAATACGTTATCCTGCTTAAGTGAGAGTATATATTTTGACAAGGTTCTACCAGCAGCTTTAGTGTCTGTAATCTGGCCCCAGCACATTACCTGATTCCTAGAAAACACAATGCATACCATGAATATTCATGGAAATAGGAAGAGGCTCACACACGAAAGGAGAGTCTTGTGACCTAAATTTAAAACACCACACCAAAATTATCTAGTTAAAGTATACTAAGAATATGGATAGTAAACTTAAATTTGGGGAAGTATTTATATTTAATCCCAGGTTGAATTGACATCTCTACACATTAGTAGAAGTGATTTAATTACTGGCCTAGTCTGTGTCTCTCTTGCTGAAATAAACACTGATTAAAATCAACTTGGGGTAGTAAAGGGTTGTTTGGTTTATATGTTACAGTGGATATTGAGAAATTCAGGGCAGGAACTCAAGACAAATCTAAGATCATCAACTGAGATAAAGGAACCCTGCTTACTGGCTTGTTCTAATGACTCCTGCAGCTTGCCTTCTTACACAACCAAAGAAAAAACATAGGGGTGGTAATGCCTACAGGAAACTGAGCATTCCCACATCAGTCCTTAATCAAGAAAATCAAGAAACATGTCGAAGTCCAGTCTGATGGAGGCATCTCCTCAATTTATGTCCCCTCTTCCCAGGTGACTATAGTTGGTGTACAGTTGGCAAAACCTAACTACCACATGTATATACTGTGAGATTGGGCAAGATTTCCTCAATATTTTTTGTGAGTCTAAGAGTACCAACACCAAGCTATAGAATAAGTGTAAATATTTATACCTTATAATTGGTGGAATTCAGTACTTTCTTATATCAAAGTATAAGTAACACAGGTCATTACTTTCTCCCAATTTGAATATATGAGAAGATACTAAACTGAAACAAAGAAAAATGATAAAAACTCGTTTGTTTCTAGGAGCAGAATAAATTAGTCAAGTTTTCAAATCTATGCTGCTTGCCTTTTGTATAGTATCAAAAAGTAAAAATTTTAAGCAATTTTAAATTATGAAATTACTTTCTAGGTTTTAAGTTTTATGTTTATGTATTTCAGGTTTTCTTTTTAATATTTTCAGTTGAATTGTACTGTGATATTTTATTGGTAATATATTTCTTCTAATAATTAAAAGCCATTGACAGGAGGGAGTAGTTTGGGACTGTATAAACCTATATCTTAATTTACATCTCTGTTTCTCTCTCCAACTTAGCAAGTGGACCATGAAGGAGCTGAATGAGAAGTTTTTACAGTTCTGTATTTTAAAACCATGTTTCATATCCTATCTCTCTTTGATACTTAATCTGGTTTAATCTAGACCAGAATTTGGAGCTCAATAACCCCCAAAAGCTATCCCAGGAATTGGCCCTAAGAGGTGGAAGAGCCAGTGATGGTTCCCAGGAAGAAGCAATAGAGCAGTGGGCTAGGCGGAGGCAGCAGTTTAAGGATGGCAAGAGATGCAGCTCAGCTGGGGGCAGTTCTGTTGTCAGCAACTTCACTGAAGGATCAGGTGAGTAGAAATCCATGTTCCTAGGCAACAACAAAGACAGCTGCTCCTTGACTTTATTAATTTCCTTCTGCTTCATCTCTGTGGCATAGATTCTGTTCTTTGAACATGGTTATATGGCCATCATATGAGGCTTTGTTTGTTTGTTTGTTTTTAGAAAGATGTCTTTTCAAACAATCAACTCTTTGTTATCCATTTAAGGAACTACTACTTGGGAAATGACCTTGAGGAAACACACCTGCAGCATAATGTTAAGCCTTCCTTTTTCTTTAGACACTAAAATAGCTAACTGTGGGATTGTTTATTGAGTTAAATTTGTGCTCTATTTTTTAAAAATCTACATTTGTATATAAAATGTTTAATGTAAAATAATATCAATATAGTTGATTATAAGAATTTTTTTCTCATTTTAACATTTTTGAAATGAAATCTTAAAAACATATATGTGCTTTTGTGAGAGTTTCTTCAGGCTATAAAGAGTGTGTTACTTACCAACATTGAACCCCAGCTTCACAAACAACGGCCTCTGAGAATGGATGATAAATGATCACTGATGAAAACTGACTGAAGTAAAACATGGAATAATGCACTGGGGGGTGGGGGTGGGGGGGAGGAGTTTTGTAGACACTAAAACTAATATAGATCCAAGATTGCAACAGTTGGTGTTAAAGGAGACTAGCCCAACTAGTAGGTATGTGCTATTTGAAAATTATTTACGAAAGCAAAGTGCTTTTGAGAAAACACTCATACCATGACCTGTGTGAACTATGATTGATTTTTTAAAAGGAAGAAAACAAAGAAAAGCACATTGCCATGCTACAGAAAATGTCTTTGTGAAAAGACAGTAGTGAGAATAGTGGGCTCTGCCCTGTAGACAAGCTGATGGCTGACACCACCGTCACCCTAGGCAATGGTGTCATTTCTTTGCCATAATAAAACAGAAGCCTGACAAAACACTAGGGGCTGAAAGAAGCCATATATGTGCAGAAAGGTTATACACAGCATAAAAATATCAAATACTGTGTTATTACCAGTCCAGAACTTTATATATTCATGTGAACATAAAGAGTGAAATTTAAATATTTTATTTTGTTCTGAAAGTTTGTATCCCTGTCCTTTGGTCTGTGTCTAATTCTTTCAGGTCTTTCTTTGTGTTGGGTAGCAAGTAATACAACTGGAATAGTATCATTTATATTTCACATGTACTGCTGTATTAGATGTTTCTAATCTCCCTGTTGCTCGTATACACTTGAAATACCTACCTTAGAATGCACATATGTTACTAGACTCCCAAAGTCCTGATCCTGCTGCTTCACTAATTTGCTCTAACATTCATTTTCTTCTACCTTCTGTTTCACCTTTATTTATCAATAGTTCTATTCATAGTCTGCACTCTTGTATATGTTTTTATAGTGTGTTATTATACTTACCATGTTGCAGAATTCTTCCTCATCACTGTTGCTGCCAATTACTAATAACAGGATTTATTCACTACAGTGATTCTTCCATTGCAATGACTTAAACCAGTCCATGATTTAAATGACTTAAAGCTCTGTCCGAGGAAATCTGATATCCCGTTCAGTGTCTCTTGTCCTCAGACTCAAGCATTTTCTGTGTCCACATTATGGCTAGATAGTGCAGCTGCTTGATTCATGGAGGGTTTAAAAGTGCAGGCAATGTAAGCATGAAATTACCTTGCAGTTTCTGGTGGTACTCCAATTTATCGCTGTCTTGTTTACACCTTGAGTCTCTCCAGTTCCTGGCTTTTCACTCTTTCTACATTCTCAGTGATGTTCAATATAAGTCTGTATCAAAACAGTATCTCTATATTATATGCTATGGTATGGGTTCATATCAAGATTTACAGATAATATCTAGGTTTCAGGTGCTGTCTAGGTCATGGCATAATGTGAATTCTTGTCTTGTTAAAAAATTCATCTACCCTCTTACAACATACAGCATATCATATGCACACATTCTCTCTCTCTCTCTCTCTCTCTCTCTCTCTCTCTCTCTCTCTCTCTCTCTCTTGCACACACACGCACGCACGCGCACACACACACACACACACACACAGAGAGAGAGAGAGAGACGCACATGCACACACAGATGTTCACATGCTAGAGAGAGAGAGAGAGAGAGAGAGAGAGAGAGAGAGAGAGAGTCAGGGGAGAGAAGATCAACTCTTCCTAATATTTATGTGGACTATGAAACACCTCATTCTTTTATAGTGCATCAAGTTCAGATGTTAACCCTGCTTTTAAAAATATGTAATTGAACATGCCAGTGTTCTAACATAAACCCTGCAGAAATTAGGGGCTAAATACATTCTTGTTTATTAACACCAACAGTTTAAAAACTTATCAAAATTGGCAGCTGTTGTCTGTGCTTACTCCATTCTCTTGAAATCATCTTTGAGATCACCTTTCATTTGTCCTGGATTCCTTTCCTACCCTTCACTATTTGGCTAGTACAAGACTTTCTCATCTTTGGCCTATGTCAAGGGGTGTTCTGGCTTTTTATTAGATTTGGTTGGTAGTGATATCAGGATTCTGCTGATGGCAATGAGGTCTAAACAATATTGCTCCTGGTCTTTCTGTGTGGGAGGACAAGGGGTGGCTATATCTCTAAAGGCACTGTCCTATACAATGATGCACACCACTCTACATTCTATGATGTTAAGTTCTTGGAACTGCTATTACCTGCTCCTTCTTGTCATACACTATTCTTAATTTAAGTCTACCATGTTTTGTTTCTTTAAAACCTGTACAAACTTTGTAAATAGTCATCTTCTTAATTATCCACAAGATACCCATTAGAGGGAGCCATCTTTTTCACATCATAATCCTAAAGTGTTCCACCACTTTACTATCTGATGCTGTTGTAAACAACTTATGAATAAGACAGCCCTGCATTATTATACCTACAAGAATAAGGAACATGCCCCCAACATAGCTTTTATATGTTCTTCAGTAGAGGACCAAAATTGAAATGTATTGGAGTTTAAATTTTGGTTTAAAATGTTTCAATAAGGGATCTTGGTTCAAATGGGTAAGAGTTATGTTTTAACAGTTTAAAAGTGACAGGTATACTGGTGTAACAGTTTTAAGATAAAAAGAATATAAAGGAACATATTGCCTTCTATTGGATTCTCTTGAAGAATTGATAGGTTGTTTTGGTTCATTTGGTTTTATTAACATTTTTCTTTTTTATAACTTCTATTATTATTTGAGATTATAATATAATCACATCATTTCTCGTTCACTTTTCCTCCCTCTAGATCCACCGATATACTTCTCCTTGATTTCTTTCAAATTCATGGCCTATTTTTCACTGATTGTTGTTACATGAATATATGCATATCTCTACCCATGTATATTCCTCAGTAAAGGTTGCCCAGTCTGTGTAACATTCTTTGTGTCCATGTTTTAGGGACTGGCCATTTGTGATGAACCAACCAGCTGGTGTGTCCTTCCCTAGAGGAGGACAGTTTCTGTCACTCAGCATTCCTCAGTTGCCCATAGTTCTTTGTGATGGGTTGGGGCCTCCTAGACTCTCCTTCATCCACTATGGCATGTCTGTCATTGTTCTTTTTCTGGCCATGTTTAGGAAGTCACGTTGGTGTGACTTTGTGTGTGCAGCTTTTGACATTCCTAGAAGACACAATCTCACAGCAAACTTCCTGATTTTCTGACTCTTACAATCTTCCTCCCTCTCTTCTGCAGAGTTCCTTGATTATTTTTTTGTGCAAGAGTGATTTATATATGTATGGAGACATGGTTCCACATTTCTACATTTTGACTGGTTGTGGTTTTCTATAATAGTCCCTATCTGTTGCAAAGAGAAGATTCCTTGATAAAGGTTGAAGACCGTTCATCTGTGACTATATATAAAGACAAAGACTTATAACATAGTTGAGACTATTCATGTTGAGTAAAGTCATGATTGTACATTGTCTTCCAACTTCCAAGACTTCCCTTCTGCTGAGTAGTCATGGATGTTCTAGTACCAGGCATAATTTCCTTCTTGTTGAGAGTGTCTTAAGTCTGATCTGAGACCTGCTGGTTACCATGAAATTATATGTGCCACTACTGACCCCTTAAATTATGGTGCCACGTAGGTCATTGTTAGGATTCACGGGCATCATATCAGGATAAGATTGTTGGTGGTATCCCTCCTTTAGGACCTTGGAGAGTGTTCTCTGATGCCATGAAAGCCATTGTCTTGGAGGAGGCATTCAGGTCAGTTCCAACTCTGGGACTTGTGTCTGAACACATAGCATCTTCAGCACTAGGGGCTTACCTTCCACATCCAGGAGCCAACCAAGGATAGTAGCAATAGTCTGTAATATTTTGAGAATCTCTTGGGCAAACCTACCCAGCAACTCAAAGGAGGGTTTCAAATGCCTGGTGTTGTGGGGTTTGTTCAGCAGATTTTGGATTTTGGAGGGAGGATTTTCAGGCCAGATGAGAAATATTCTTCTATATTCTTTCCTTTACATCCTTTCCCTCCCTCAACTCCTTCCAGTTCTTTCCTACCACCTCTCCCATCCACATCTATTCCCTTTTGTCTCTCATTAGGAAAAAAAAGGCTTCTAAGAAATATTAATAAAATATAATATGACATGATTAAACAAAATGAACACATCAAAGTTGGACAAGACAAACAGGAAAAGAACCCAAGAAAAGCCAAAAATCAGACACTCATTTGCACACTCAGGAATCCTATAAAAACACTAAACTGGAAGTCATAACATATACACATAGTCCCTGAGGCAGACCCCTGCAAATGCTGAGCAATCTGCCTCGGTCTCTATGAGTTCATAAGAGCTTTGATGGTGTTGATTTATCAAGCCTTGTTTTCTTGCTGTCTTCTGATTCCTATACTCTTTCTGCCTTCTCTTCCACAGTGTTCTTCCAAGCACAGAGGAATGGGATTTGATAGGGAAATTCATTTAGAGCTGTGTGTTCCAAGGTCTTATATTCTCTGTGTATCTGTCTGTGCCTCTCTCTATTTGTTCCCAACCCATTTTCTGCAGAAGGAAGCTTCTTTGATGATGAGTAAGCAAGGCACTGTTCTATGACTATTGTAGAAAATCATTAGGAGTCATTTTATTGCTACAGTTTTGACATTGTTGTTGTTGTTCTTCTGGTGTGTGTGTGTGTGTGTGTGTGTGTGTGTGTGTGTGTGTGTGTGTTTAATTCAGGTCCACGTGGTATCTGGTTTCGGGATCTAGGTCTGCCAAGTAGCATCAGTTATGGGTTCCTTTTCGTGGAGTGGGCCTTAATCCAGATATTGGTTGGTTACCTCCACAAGCTTTGTGACATCATAGCCCTAGCATATCTCCCAGGCAGGACAGCATAATAGATCAAAAGTTTTATGGTTGCCTCAGTGTATATATTTCTCTTTTGGTAATATGGAAAGTAAGTTCCTATACCAAAGATGTTGGAACATAGTGGTATCGCATAGGCACCAGCTCAACAACTCCATGCTCAGTGATCTCTACAGGTGCTGTCTTCAGCCATAAGGCCTTGCTGTTAGTTGCTGGAGAATAACAATTTAGTCTTGGCAACAGTCTAGGTTATTTCCATAGGCCAATATTGCCAACAACTCAGTTAGATGTAACCCAATTCTGGTACAAGACACTTCATTTGGTGACAAGAGTTGTCCAGTTGGGGCACTGTTACCCCAATAATTTTGCACTAATTTTATTTAGATTGCCTTCATATACATATATATTTTTAGTTCTCTCTCTCTAAATTTTCTCCCTCATCCCTTTCTCCTCTCCTCCTCCATATTTGATCCTATTATTCCACCGCTGTATACATCCATAACTATCTATTCTATATCTCTTTCTCAACAAGATCTATCTATACCCCAGAGGCCCTTGTCTAAACCTAATCTCTATAGCTCTATGGATTGTAGTTTTGTTATCATTGACTTAACAGCTGATATCCACATATAAGTGAGTACATGCTGTTTTTCTCTCTATTTCTGGGATGTCTCAATCAGAATAACTATTTTTTTTTGTCCATTACTTATCTATAAAACTCAGAGGCACTTATGTTTTCTTGAAACCATCGGCAGCATCCCTCTACAGAAACGCATCCCAACAGCTAGAGAAGAAGCTGTTTTCTTGTTTCTGAGGTTTCTCTTGAACCTTAAAGCAAATGATTTGTTTGTTTGTTTGTTTGTGCCTGTGTGTGTGTGTGTGTGTGTGTGTGTGTGCATGCATCAGGAACATTCATCTGCAGTTTGTAGCTGCAGCCTGTATAAAATATCGTTATCCATTAGTCCACCAAGACAGCACTTATCCATCTTTATAAACTGAAAGCAAATTACCTGAGGGATGAACAATTTTCTTTCAATTGTGAAAAGAAGAGACAAAAAAAAAAATTTTTTTTTTTTTTGGAAGTCCTTTTTGGTTCTATCCTAGGTTTCAGAGCTTCTGGATTCTGGCCATCCAGGCAGTGTGAGGCATGTGCTCCCTCTTGTGGCTTGGGCCGAAAGTTAGCTAGTCATTCGTTGGCCCCACCTACAAGCTAGGAAACACCAATGCACCAGGGTATCTTGCAGGCAGGATATAGGTTTTGTAGCTGGGTTGGTGTCCCAGTTACAGACTCTGGGACCCTAGCCTGGTTACAGAAGATGGACAGTTCAAGTTCCATACCCTGAGTTACTAGAAACTCTCACTGGCATCACCGGCATAGGGCCCAGGAAGTTTCCACTGCACTAGGTTTCAGTATTGCCCCCTAAGTACCCACCTATTCCAGTTGTCTTTCCCTATACTCTCTTCAAGTTGACTTTATCTATCTCCTAAAGAATTTATGAATTCTTCACAGTGAAAACATTCAAAGTTCTTTCTTCTTGCTTTATGTGATATGTAACCCTTCTCAGTAATTAACCATCTATGCAATAGCATCTATAATACAAGCCTAATGAGAACTTTGCTGGCCTTTAAATGTCATAGTGCTAGGTCTGGTTCTTCCTCACTCCTTGGGTTCTTCAGTGATATAGATTCTTAATAAGGGTCTATTTCCCTCATTGTAATGGCAAATCCTTCCCTACCACTGGTCTTAGACATTCATGTCTGCTTTGTGCTGTTTGAAATAAGAAACAGTCACATGTGTGCCATAGCTCATAGCTGTTCACAAAGTCAGCTGTGCATGTCCTCTACACCAGAGCTCAGTGACAGCGGATTGTTAGCTTGATGCTGGCTATGGTGGGAAAATTTATACAAGGAAAACTGTCAAGCACAGCAAAATGAGGGATTTTTTTTTTTCAATTTGGAAAGGTATTTAAAACATTTACCAATAGTCCACTTGAAATAACACAAGATCGGCAGTAATGCTAATGTAAATTCAAATGCAATGCTCAAACATACTTTTAATTAAACAATGATTGTATTGTCTTTGGGGTAAATTTTGTTTTAAATAAAAACTTATCCTAACAATTTGGTTCCTGTTAGATACAAGAACAAGAATCTGCCACTTTTCTTTCAGTTTATCCAGGCCACACACAGTGAAGGCATGTTACATTTCTTGAGAAAACTTTTCAGTACAGCCTGTAATTCGCTCAGAGCTGCTCGGGTTAGGATTGTTTAATGTGTAGTTTGAATTTTTTCTCATTTATAGAGTCAGGACATTTTACTAATACATGACCTAAATCCTGATGGCTTTATTGAGCATCATTACCTCTGGCGTTTTCCCTCTGTTAATCTCAGTCATCTCTAACTTCCTACATAATAACTGGAAAAGACATTAAGAGTGACATGTTTATGTGTGTCGACACAGTTGATCAATCCATCTGACTGTGGGGAATGCTGACTAAGGTATACTAGGTAAATAACTTGAAGGCCAGAAATGGCAGTGGGAAGGGACTGAAAAATGGGCCTTTGATTTTTATAATCATAAATGGCCCCTGGATCACAAACAGATGTAGTAGGAATTGGGGGTAAATTGTGTGAGTATAGCTTTTAGCATCTTCCACATTTCATTCAGCTAACAAAGGTAGTATGGTATTGTATTTTGCAAATATTAGTTGCCACTAAGAAAGAAAGAAAGAAAGAGAGAGAGAGAGAGAGAGAGAGAGAGAGAGAGAGAAAAGAAAGAAAGAAAGAAAGAAAGAAAGAAAGAAAGAAAGAAAGAAAGAAA
>NC_034607.1:26046527-26066085 GCF_900095145.1 Mus pahari | reverse complement strand
AAGGAAGGAAGGAAGGAAGGAAGGAAGGAAGGAAGGAAGGAAGGAAGGAGGAAAGGAAGGAAGGAGTGTGTGTGTAGGAGAGAGAGAGAGAGAAGACGGAAGAGAAGAAATGGGAGGGAAGGATGAAGGGATGGATGGAGTGAGGAAAGCAAGGGAACTAATTCTAATTCCTAATAACAGCTAAGCAGACTGGAGAGCAGCTGAGAGGACAGGAGCTATCACAAGGGACCCAGGTTTAGTTCCCAGGACCTACGAGATGATTCACAACCATCTGAAATTCCCCTGTGATCCATTACCCTCTTCTGACCTCTGTGGGTACCAGACATGCCCACGGTGTATAAACATACATGCATGAAAAACACCCCTACATATAAAATAAAATATATGTCTATCTAAAATAATCTAAAATCACACATATCTATCTAAAAGTTTTAAATAGTATGACAAAAGGATTGTGGTGACCCTACTTGATGTCAGGTGGTTCTATTCTAAGCCACTCATAATGCATTTATTTTTGTTGTTGTTGTTGTTGACATGATTCCCAGTAGAATTATGAGCTATGTTGCTGTACTTCCAACCTCATTTTGCTAATCAGAGCCTCCTGCAGAGGATAAGTGACATGATCCAAGTCATTCAGCTATATATAATTAGTCTTAGTTTCAACTTCAGACAGTATAACTGGGATTCATGCTCCTAACAATACAGCAATTACTGAATCTGTTGAACTCAAATAAGATCCTGGTCTTTTTGGGCATTGCTTTTTCGCATACCACCTCTCCATTTTCTTCAAATGATACAGTAGAACAAAAGAAGTATAAGGATACCTAAGGTACACAGAGCTAACTAGTGCATGTTATGATTCTTTAAAAAAAACTATATTATTGTTGTTATTATTATTAATGGGGCTAAAACAAAAAATAAAACTTAAAAGAGCATGCTTGACTTAAAACGCAATTTCAGCAATATCAAAACATTTAACAGCTCATGTTTGAAATACTCATTTACTAAGTGTTAAATCTAGCAAACCTAATTTGGTAACAAACTTTATCTGACAAAGAGTTATTTGGGCTCTCCTGCTTAGATCAAGGTTCAACGTGGAGCAGATGTTGAGACCTTTAGCAGCTATAAATTTCCAGCAGGTGTGTGGCTTGCTGCTTCATTGGGTTTTAACACAAATTTTATGTCTCAGCTTATGTAAGAGTATGCTCATTAGCTCTGTTCTGCTAACTGAATGAATATAGAGCTACTCATCCACAGAATCACATCTGTTTGTAAATAAGTGAGCTGTTTGAACAGCCTCATACATATTGATAAAAACAATGATCCATATAAAGACCTGCCCTCAGACCCTCACATGACAGGGGACGACTGCATATCCAACACAGGCATTTATTGTCAAAGGGAAAGCATTTCAAGATAAACCAGTTGTCCCAGAAATCTGTGTGAGCTACATCAGCAAACATTTTTAAAATAACTGAATCTTTAATTATTAAGGTACAAATTATATTTTAAAAATCTAAAACTTTAGAAGGTCCTATTACAGCTAAAAAAAAAAAAAAACCACTACAACAAAAGCTTTTATTTAACCTCAAAGCTTAGAAAGGCACATTAATAAATTATTGTGTAATTTTGGTTTACTTTTCCTATCCCAATCAAGTGTCACACACAGACTTACCTAAAAAGTGAAACTTTTGTTTTCTTTTACAAATTTTACAGTGTTCTGAAATATGCTATGTGGAAACAGGTATCATATTCTGATTTATACTGCTCAGATTATTCTGCCCTAAACTTTTTATAATTTCAACCTAATAAGCACCATGTCCAATAAAGCTCATATCGATTCTACTCCAGACTTATAACTGTCTATTAATGTCATATGTCCTCTCTTTTTCCATTCCAACATAGCATAGTCTATCTACTCAATTAGCATGACATATGGAAGTATTGGCAGAATATTGCGGACTGCAGATTTCAGACTGGGGGGGGGCTTTAGAGTATTTGTATATACCTTACATGGTATCTGAGGATAGGGTCTATATGAAAGCATATATATATATATATATATATATATATATATATATATATATATATATATATAAACCTGTAAACCTGTACATGATTTTGTACATTTGCTCTTACACCTATATTCCAACAGTGACCAAGCAGATGTGGTAATCTCATACTTTTGATGTTAGGCTGACCCTCAAAAGGTGTTAGGTTTGTTATTCCATGACTTTTACGACAGTAATGCTTCACCCCTCCTGTGTATCCCTCCTCTTCCCCACCTGATTCTCTGAATGGATTGTGAAGACACATTTCCTGTAGACACACCTCTCTTTGCAGCTAGCTGCCCCACCCTCTTCCTCTGAACTCTCGCGCTGCACCACAATGTTTTACCTGCCCTCACTGATAAGCGGATATTAGCCCAGAAACTTAGAATATCCAAGATACAATTTGCAAAACACATGAAACTCAAGAAGAAGGAAGACCAAAGCGTGGATACATCGCTCCTTCTTAGAATGGGGAAGAAAATATCCATGGAAGGAGTTACAGGGACAAAGTTCTGAGCTGAGACGGAAGAAAGGACCATCCAGAGACTACTCCACCCAAGAATCCATCCCATATACAACCACCAAACCCAGACACTATTGCATATGCCAGAAAGATTTTGCTGACAAGACCCTGATATAGCTGTCTCTTGTGAGGCTATGCCAGTGCCTGACAAATACAGAAGTGGATGCTTACAGATATCTATTGGATGGAACATAGGGCCCCCAATGAAGGAGCTAGAGAAAGTACCCAAGGAGCTAAAGAGGTCAGCAACCCTATAGGAGGAACAACAATATGAACTAACCAGTACCCCCCAGAGTTGAGTATCTAGTTGCATATGTAGCAGAGGATGGCCTAGTCGGCCACCAATGGGAGGAGAGGCCCTTGGTCTTGTGAAGATCATGTGCCCCAGTACAGGGGAATGCCAGGGATAGGAAGTGGGAGTGGGTGGGTTGGGGAGCAAGGCGGGGAAGGGTATAGGGGGCTTTGGGGATAGCATTTGAAATGTAAATGAAGAGAATATCTAAAAAAGAAAAAAAAAACCAATGTACTTAAAATGAATCGCACACACCTAATAGAAGAGCATTTATTTCAAATCAATTTGGTGAGAGAATGAATGTGCCTGAAACCACCCAAGCCATCCAATGTCTCTTGCAGTCTCACATAATTTAAGCAGATGTGCAAGATGGAAACCTGTTGTTCATTTGTCTATGTGTCAAGACGATGGCCATATAATTATTCTCTGCAGTCTGGCACTAAGAAACTGAACGTGGGAAATGAACGAGAACCATTAAGAGTGATTCTCCAGAGAAAACCAAGAGACCTTTGATGGGGCTGGTTGGAGGGAGTGAAGTGCTTTCTACCATTGGCCTACACCAGAACTCTGTCTTGCTAGGTCAGGTAAGGATGGAAGGCTTCTCCCAGAGACTTCTGAGAAAGGCATAGGAACCATTACAGTGTATAAGGAGAAATAGAGAAGGATATAAGATGCTCTACTGGGCTTTAGGAAGCCCTGCTGAAACATCTACCTACAATCCCAGGAAATGAGACAGGCGATCAGGACACTGGGAGGTCGGTTCATGCTTCGCTGTTTTGAAGAACAGAAAGGCGTGTGTTCTTTAAGCCCCTCATTCCCAAAATTATTTTTTAAATGCAAATAAATTATGTAGTTTTTTTTTTTAAAATAACTTTTGGTTCTGAGGCTTGATTTTTTTTTTCAACTATGCCTGCATGAAAGACTGAGAGAGATGGAGTTGGGTTTCCCTCAAGTGTGAACTTTCTAACCAGGGCACAAAGAAAGATGGAAGATAATGTGGAAAGACAAGCTCATTTCTGTTCAAGGCACAGCGCTCCACACCATCAGGACACTCCTCTGTACAGGGAAGGACAAATAGATGAAACCTCACACATTTCTTCCTATGCACTTCTCTTTATATAAGCTCATGGTGAGAGTTCTAGAAATACACTTTCAGTACCTTCTTCAAGCACAAAGAGAACAACACGACTGTGCATCTGATAACCCTTTTCCTTGAACTTAATGTTTTAAAATGAATTCTAAAAGCTAATTCCTAGTCTAACCTGGTTTCAACTTGACTTCTAAGTAATAATATATGGTTTTTCAAAAGCAAACATTTATCTTTAACTGATGTACTTGCAGTCATGTGTCCAGTGCAGACTCCCCTGGCCCAGACCCTGAAACAATATTTTGTATTTAGGTGTGCTTTTCTTTCTTGAAGATTTGTTTTATTTTTATTTTTATTTTTTATTTTTATTTATTTGTGTGTGTGTGTGTGTGTGTGTGTGTGTGTGTGTGTGTGTGTGTGTGTGGTGTTTGTTGGTATGGTTGTATGCATATTAGTGTAGTGGCTGAAGTCAGAAGAGGGTGACAGATCCCCAGGAGCTAAAGTTACAGGCAGTTTTGAGACACCAATGTAGATGCTTACAACTGAACTTTGATCTTTGGGTGAGCAGCAAGAACTCCTAACTGTTGAGCTTAGGCCTGGGGAATATTTGTTTTAATTATATTTTAAGAATATATAAATTGGGGGCTGGAGAGATGGCTCAGTGGTTAAGAGCACCGACTGCTCTTCTGAAGGTCCTGAGTTCAAATCCCAGCAACCACATGGTGGCTCACAACCATCTGTAATGAGATCTGACGCCCTCTTCTGGTGCATCTGAAGACAGCTACAGTGTACTTACATATAATAATAAATAAATGTTTTAAAAATTATTTTAAAAAAGAATATATATAAATTATTTTCAAGAAAAATGCATAGCAAACTTAGAAACTTCTTTCTGTCCACAGATAATGCTCTTTATCATAGGGACTTCACCTCTGCATATCTGGGTATGTTTTCACCGTGACCACTGGAGCACTGGTTCCTCTTTCCTGTCAGTGTATAACTTCATTTCTCACCTTCTCTGTTCCTCAGTCACCTCAGATGATGTTCATTCTGTGGATTTTGGCTTTCGAGTTGATATCGAAGAAAAAGGATTCTACACGGAGAATTTCCACTCAACAGCATGGGTTTTTCGTGGTGATGATGGAAATCCTGAAGATAGTCCAAGGTGTCTTAGTAAAAAGCCAAGACCAGTAGCTGGTAAGGATTTTAACATTACTGCAAGCCACAAAGGTCTTAGCAAACTCTTAACTAGACCCCTAGACACTAAAGAATATGGGCAGTTGGCATGTGTTAAAGAATCTGAAATTAATAAAATAATTTCTTATTATTTTAAGACTTATTCCTTAAAATATGGTACAAGGGTTTAATATATCAATATGGAATGGGGGACATCTCACAGGGCCTCCACTTCTAGCTGAAGAACAACAGGCAATTAATAGCTGCTGAGAGAGGAAGAATTAGTCTTCTATAGGGACAAACCCCCTGATAGGTAATACAAGTCCAAATGGTTAGACCTAAACACACACACACACACACACACACACACACACACACACACACACTATTAAATGAATGAATCCAAAAGATTGCATTTATAAATTCATTTGTGTATATATGTTAAAAATATAAGATGCCATGAAGTTGAGAGGGTGTCAGGGGGATTGGGGAAAGTTGGATGGAGGAGAGGGAGAGGGGAAATTATGTGTGTGTGTGCGTGTGTGTGTGTATGTGTGTGTGTGTGTGTGTGTGTATTTATATATACTCATATAAATTTCTCCAAAAGTAAAAATATAAAAAGAACTATTCCTTTGGAATACTAACTCCAGCTTTGGAGTATAAACTAGTATAAGCTGGGCACAGTAGTATACACCTGAAATTCTGCACATAGGAAGTGGAAGCAGGGTTGGGGCCAGAGAAACAACTCAGTACGGTGCCCTTCTTACAGAGGCCTGGAGTTAGGTTCTGGAGTCTGTGGCACTGAGAGATAATAGCAAGAGAACGTAGACATTAGGAAAGTGGGCAGCAGGCAAATGAACACATTTACAAAAAATATGTTAATAACATAAGAATATTTCAAAGATAGCATAATGCTAGTTTACATGTGTCACAATGTATTTTCTGAAAAATAAATTTAATACTTATGAAACAAACTGAATCCTTAATTTCCTAAAAAGTTCAGGGCAGGAAAATAGGCAAAGGTACCTCCCCCAGCAATGCTGCATAGCTGCAGCTACCTTAAGGGTGTAGGGCATTTCAGTGTAGGAGTTTTGTCATATTTATGGAAATCCTTGCCCTTCATTTGGATTTTTACAGCCAACAATATGATGCAAAGGAAGTGCTGTCTAGAGGGATAAATTACTTGACGATGCACCCGCAGCCTGTGAAACAACAATGACATTCATTTGTGGCTTGTCAGCAGCTGTGTGGCACTTATAGATTATTCAGTAGACAGAGCCATGGGAAAGGGGGACTATAAATCTTAAAATATGAGAAAATCGACTTCAGAATGGGAAAGGAACACGGTTCCGAACATGTTGATTGTGTCCTCCCACAGGAGAGTTCTACAGTTGAGCTCAACATATCAAGACTTTATTGAAATGTTTATTCTTCCATACATGTTGTTGACATTCAGATTGCTTGACTGAGAAACCAAAACCACAGAAACATGACCTTGAAAACAATAGCTACTTAATAGTTTCATGGAATAATAAAAAGACAAATATGATTTTATTTGAATCAACATATAAAAATCTCTCATTAAGAAAGTATTTGCTGGCTAAATCAATCTGCCAAAAGCAGAAGATAGTATCAAGACAGTAACCTAGAGGGAACAAGGAACCTTGAAAAGTAGAGATGTTAGAAAATTATTGTTACAGCAGTCAGAAATGGATTTCTGCTTTTCATTTATTTTTTTCCTGATTAGCTACCAGCCTATCTCAGCACATTGAAATATTAATTCCTAAGTCCTTGAATTCCCCAGTTCTGCCTCTTAAATTAGGAGATTCAATAAGACACTGTCCAATCACATGTGCCAAGAGAGAAGTCTTTTAATGAGAAACAAACTTTCCCAGAGGCGCAGAGCATTAAAGCAAACAGCTTTAGAGCTGGGGTACACAGAATACCTTCTCAGCAATATTATCATGCCTTTCCTGGGGACCGGGGAAGAGCAACGTGTTTTCTTCAGACATTTTACGGAAGCAAACATCTCTTCAAGAGTCCACATGAAGACCCTGTATCATTCCTTCCCACACAAATGGTGCCAGTTTGGGCAACACGTGTCCAGAACTCAAGCTTCAAGAGGATATGACTCTTCTCTGTCTTTGCTAGTACAATTCTATTACACAGGAGCATCCCTAGGTGTAAAGCAGGGCACCGCAGATATTTGTGAATTGATGACTCCTGCTTTTGTCTGCAATGGACCTGTGAATAAGGAAGAGTGTCTTCTTGTTTATATCGGATGCTTGTTTTCCTTATCTGACCAAACAGGAGGTCATGACTGAGCGCACCTGAGCAGAATGCTCTGCCTACGGCTACATTTGCTGTGACCCACAAGAAACTTAATATGAAATGTAATGATTCAGTCCAGAATATTTGAATGAAAAATAATTAAGAGAAAAATTAAGTAAATCATATTACAAGCTCTGAAAAGTAACATAAGTTTATAATAATATTTTTACAAACATTATGGGCACCCTCATCTAAGACCATATGTCAGCGATGATGACAAAGAAATTCCACACCCCTCATCACCTTTGGGAGCCTCGTTATCCATCACTTCAAAGTCTCAAGATTTTCTTTGACTTCCTGCTTGCTTTTAATTCTGCTCACATTTTGTATACAAAGGTATTCTGAAAATGTCTTTAAATGCGGACTTCAAGCTAAAGCAACCTACAAAAAAAGAAACATCCTTGCACTTCAACCTGGAGATTTAATTATAATCTAAGAAGTAAAAAATAACACCTACATAAGTAAAAGATGCAGCAGGTTAAAAAGAAGGACCAAAATACATTACCCAGGAACTCTAATGCTTTCTTCCTTTTTATGAAAGGGCATCCTATTAAATTTACGCTGTAAAATGTTAGGTTTCCCCATTCTTTTTAATAGCTGGTATTCTGATCTTGTAGTTTCCTAGCATTTCACAAATACATCAGAGTCAATCTAGTGTTAAGAACATACTCCTGAAATTCAGGAATGTTTCCAATTATGCTTTATTATTATTTACTCTTTACTAGTCTTCAAAGCCAAGTTCTCATGATGTTCACAATCTGGAATCATACCTTTACTTCATTTCTGAGGAATAATAACCCAAAAGATTTCTGAACAGAGAGGATCGTGGTATGTGAGGTACAATCTGGAATTCAGTCTTGGAGAATTTTCTTCATTTTGGGCAAAGTGCCTTGAAATAGAGAAAAGGCAAAGAATGTCAATGGACAGATTTATGTCATGAATAAACCAAGATGATTAACAAGCAGAACTTGTGAGGAAAACACGCACAGACTCACAGAAACACAGAAACACAGACACGCGCATGCACACACACACACACACACACACACATATACACACACACCGCCGCCCCCCCCACACACACACACTAGAGAAAATTATATAGAAAAGAAGATGTAAAAGTAGCAGTAAAAAATTACAGAAGGAACAGTGGAATGGTACCTGGTTCACAGTAATTAAAGTTAGATAGATGACTGTAAAAGTTCATGAACTCTTACTGTGATGGTCTTAGGATTCTCCTCCATTGACAGTGCAACCAAGCCTGCCAGCTCCAACCTCTACAAAACCAATGGCTCCTGTACTTTTCTTAGTAAGCCAGCACTTTTACTCCTCTTGGCTTCTTGTAAAACATCATTTTATAGACTGCGTTTAAATGTTTTCCATGAATAGTGTTGTAATGAATTCTCTTTTTTACACATCTAAGCACCTTAAGTTTGTTTTTTGGGTAGCTACGACAGACTGGTTCAGTGTGAATCCTAAAGTGTAGTACTGTTTAACTGTAGTAAGCTTTATATTCTCAACACAAATATTTAACCTCTCTACTCCACATGCCAATATTCTCTTCTCTAAAAATATATTAACAATCATCATGTGTTGTGAAGACTAAACTAGACTGCACTGTATGAAAATAGTATGGTGAAACCCAGAATTTGGTGTAATTAATACATTCTATTACTTAGTATTGCTCAGAACCTATCTATTAGGCCTGACATGGAATCAAAAAGTAAACATGCTACTTGTACCGTACTGTAAAAGTATATAGTATAGAATGTCAACTCAGAGCAAGGCATTCTTTTTTTTTCCCTTGCAGTTCGTGAGCGAACTGTGAGACTATTCAAAGGAACTGGAGATTATCCCTGGGGATTTCGGATTCAGTTCTCCAAACCAATCGTGGTAACTGAAGTGGATACCAGTAAGTGCTCTCATAAAAAGTTTAATTCATACCAGAACAGCCCTCTCAATGCTATCAACATGAATCAAACGACCTAGGCTCTCACCATCTGGTAAAATGCATGTGAGCAACAGAAGCAATCTCTGAGACTGTTTACCAAACAATACTGAGAAGTTCTCAGATCATGACCACGTATTGTTTTAAAGTCCAGGTTATTTGTATGAATACACTCCTCAGATAAACACAGAGTGGCCCTGGGAGTTCTATTTGCCCTGGAATATTTCCATTATGCCTCCTTGGGTATTCTTTATAAATGTCATTCCTAATTAAAGCATTACACTACTCTGTTCCTCCTTTCATTTCTTCTATACCCTACCCCGGCTCGTTCTCTCTCTCTCTCTCTCCCTCCCTCTCTCTCTCTCTCTCATTTGCGGTCTCTTTTCCCTTAAATGGTATTGCAACAAATATGTTATCAAATATAGAAACAAGATGTGCTGATTCCATTCTGTGTTGCCTTTACACATATGTTTTTAACCACTGATCACTCGGTACTGAATAACAAATTAAGGAGCTCATTTCTGGGGAAGACAACTTTGGTTTCTCAACAGTCATTAACTGCCTATATCTCCTTACCTTGTGATATTTTTCCCCCATATATGCTGTGATTGCTACTGGTTTTGGAATTATTCAGATCCTATTGAGACAGCCATATTGCTATTGCTCGCTGGTCATATCTAGAATGTCTCTTTCAGCAGACTTCTGGATAACTGGTTCTAACAATCTTTCCAACACTACTTCTTCAATGTCTCTGGAGCTTTATATGTAGGAGTTATATTGTAGCTGCATAATTTGGGCCTGTGCATCCCTGTGACATATTCTTACTTTAAACGTAAGGAGGTGCCAAGAATTTTGGATATGTATTTCATTACTGTTCATTAGTGGTTTAGGAGAAATAATTTAAATTTCTTATAATTTCAGATTAGGAATTGACTGGTTTGAATTTATATATCAAAACTATATATTTGTCTGGTATTATTGGTCCCATTTTTTTAAAAAAAATAGCTATATTAGGATCAAAGTCAGTGGAAAACTTGCCAATTGAGTTTTTATGTCTATAAATACCAGGATTCGAGACTTAGCATTTCAAGCTATGGAAACAGAGTTTCTTCACTACAATATCGTCCATTAGGACACAATCGAACACCTGACCCAAAGTGGTTTAAACAACAGAGCAGATGGGCTGACTCACAAAGCTGAAAGTTCTGAGCTAGTGCAGATGTTAGGTTTGCTTCAGTGATGTAGTCATTTCATCAGAACCATAGCTTGTTTCATTCTTTTCATTGCCGTCCCAAGTTTCCACTTAGATCTAAATAGTCTCAGCGGCGCTCTGGCTTTCCTACTCCAAACTACAGAGTCAGAGAAAGGAGACAAGCTTGCAACCTCAAATAGCCTCTTGGGATTACACTGAACTGGCTCAGTTAGGTCAAATGAGGTGGTTGGACTAAATTATCAGAAAGCTAAGCCTGCCATGGACCAGATGATGGAGCGATCCCTTCATCTTGTACAAGTTTCCACAGAATAGAAAACAGAAAGAGATGATCTTGTGAAAGGTAAGCTCTAGTTCAAGACATACTGACTACAGTGACACTCAACACCCAGTAGCAATCACACAAATAACATCACACAGGTACACAATTGATTCAAAAATGAGAAGGTTTTTTTCTCCTCTTTATATATTAGCATTTGGCATATGATCACTTTCTGCTTTGAGGGGAAAAAAATTAGTATCATATTCCAGGAATCATAGTACATTCCTGTAATCCCAGCATCCCAGAAAAGTAAGACAGGAAAACTTCAAGTTCAAGGCTGACTTAGGCTCAATACTGACCCATCCTCCAAACAAATAAGCGTTCTATTATCACATAATTACCTTTGAATCTTTCTGAACTAGATATTTGACTAATTTATTTCAACTGTTGGGAATCGTAAGCACATTGCACATCATATCACCTGTTCCTAGCTGCACTGCTGGATTAACATCGTCTCTAAAATATAAATGCTTATGGAATCGGCATAGTAAAAAGTTTATTGTAAAATAATTTTTCTTCATATTCTTCACTCAACTTACTTTACTAATGTATTTTCCCTCTCTGTGAGGTATAAAATGAGTTCTAATTTTTGTCTTCTCTCAGGCAATAAAGGATTTTGTTCCTCTGTCTTGTAGTTTAAAATCTAGACCAAATTCCTAATCGCAAAACTACAAATCAATCTAATACAATTATCTAAATTTCAGAATTCCTTTCTAGTTTCCTTTTCTCCTCCCTCAGCTTAAGACTGTCTCAGGCATCAAGCATATATTGTCTTCTTGACTATTTTCCATTTCTATTTATTGACACCTCCAACTGGTCTGTTCTCCTCTTGTCTCTTCCATTTCAATGGCAGTATTTACAACTCTTCCATTTCAATGGCAGTATTTACAACTGCTTATTTTTCTCTCCCCTTTTCATCATTTACAAAACATCAATAAGTAGAAAAACAGAGAAAAACTTTAACATAATAAACTTTTTAATTCCGTTTTGACAATGTATTGAAACTGTAATATAAATTTCTATCCATGCCATTTAAAAGGATGGCATGATAAATCTTGAGAACTCTGTAGCCACCAAGTTTTATGGCCTATGGGGAGACACTTTTGTGTCTCTGAGTTGTTCCCCTGTAGAGGGATCGGCATTCATGTTTCCTGTTTTGTTCCTGCTTTCTTCCTTCACAGATGTAGCCTGGATCTTCAGGATGTCTTCCCTTGTCAAATCTAATTTTTATTAATTTTGATGGGATTCATAGCTGTTCTTTTCATCTTGAAACACACACAAAACCTCGTCCCTAACGTTAAATGAGCTGTCACATATTCATGCTGATTTAATTTAGTAGTCCTTTCTAAGAGCTAGTGCTTCTCAACAGCCGTGATAGTCTTCTCATTGACATTTTAAAAATGTAAAGTCAATAGAACAGTATTTAAATGTTCTTTGGGAGATCCCAAATTTCCCTTCTGTTCTATGACCATTTCCTCTAAAGTGCTGTTAGATCTCTGCTTGTTCTGTAGGATTATGAGATATCCAAGTAACATGTTTTATGTCATAATGTCTAAAATAGTATTGTATTCTAACATATCTATCTATCTATCTATCTATCTATCTATCTATCTATCTATCTATCTATAATCATTGTCAGCTTCAATCTGTAGAGGTAACTCTAAGATAGTCACCATCTCTAATAAATTTGCAATCTCAGAATCAGACTTTATAGACCTCAAGGCAAATAGGAATCAAGAATATGTATCAGTTATACTATATATTAACACTTGTGCGTATTTAAAATTTTGAAAGCCTACAATATAAAACATGTAAGCTATTATATGACATTGTTCTAATGTGACTTCAAGCATAATTTGTACTCTCAACTCAATATATTAGATTTCTATGGATTGTCATTCTGATTTTGCAAGCCTTTGTGGATTTTTTTTTTTTTTTTTTTAATATGGAGCTACCTTTAACTGTCATTGCAGGCTCCAGATTGGATTCCTCAGAAGTTTCTTTACTCTAATTTAAAGAATCTTCTAGTCTCTGTTCTATGGCCTCTATGCTAATAGTTCATCTTTTAGTCTTCTCCTTATATAAGTCTGTTTTATTCTGACTTTTTTAAAAAAGAAGATTATATATACACGGTCATTACTGAATATATATTTGAGGTCCAAATGCCCTCTTCTACAATGTTTTCCAATTTTTAACGTAGAAATTATTTTTCTCTTCATGTTAGTTCTTTTTTATTAGATATTTTCTTTATTTACATTTAAAATGTTGTCCCCTTTCCTGATTTCCCCTCTGAAAAACCCCTGTCCCCTCCCCCTCCCCCTCATCACCAACCCATTCACTCCCACTTCCTGGTCCAGGCATTCCCCTACACTGTGGCATGGAGCCTTCACAGGACCAAGGGCCTCTCCCCGACAAGGCCATCTTCTGTTACATGTGTGGCTAGAGCCATGGCGCCCTCCATATGTACTCTTTGGTTGGTGGTTTAGTCCCTGGGAGCTCTGGAGGTACTAATTGGTTCATATTGTTGTTCCTCCTATGGGGCTGCAAGCTCCTTCAGCTCCTTGGTTCCTTTCTCTAGCTCCTCCATGGGGGACCCAGAAGCTCAGAATACCAAAAGTACAATTCACAGACCACATGAAGCTCAAGAAGAAGGAAGACCAATGTGTGGACGCTTCAGTCCTTCTTAGAATGGGGAACAAAATACTCATGGGAGGAGATACGGAGACAAAGTATGGAGCATAGACTGAAGGAAAGGTCATCTAAAGACTCCCCTCCCCCCCCCCCCGGGGATCCATCCCATATACAGTCACCAAACCCAGACACTATTGTGGATGCCAACAAATGCTTGCTGACAGGCGCCTGATATAGAAATTAATTTTTAGTCTCTCTAACTCTCTCCACAAAGGTTTTTTTCTTTTATTTAAATTTTATTTTATTTTTAATTTATTTTTTATATTCCATTTTCCATTCCCCACCCCACCCCATCCACCCTTCAACTGCTCCACATCCCACACTTCCTCCCCACTCCACCCTGTATCCATGTGGAAGCCCCTCCCCCCCCCACCTGACCTCTAAACTCCCTGGGGTCTCCAGTCTCTTGAGGGTTAAGTGCATCATCTCTGAATGAACACAGACCAGGAACATCTGTACTGTATGTGTGTTGGAGGCTTCATATCAGCTGGTGTATGCTGTCTGTTTGGTGGTCCAGTGTTTGAGAGATCTTGGGTGTCCAGATTAATTGAGGATGCTGGTCCTCCTATAGGATCACCCTTCTCCTCAGCTTCTTTCAGCCTTCCCTAATTCAACAACAGGGGTCAGCTGTTTCTGTTGATTGGTTGGGTGCAAACATCTGCATCTGACTCTTTCAGCTACTTGTTGGGTCTTCTGGAGGGCAGTCATGCTAGGTCCCTTTTTGTAAGCGTTCCATAGCCTCACTAATAGTGTCAGGCCTTGGGACCTCCCCTTGAGCTGGATCCCACTTTGGTCCTGTCTCTGGACTTTCTTTTCCTCAGGTTCCTCTCCATTTCTATCCCTGTAATTCAGTGACAGGAACAATTATGGGTCAGAGATGTGACTGTGGGATGGCAACCCCATCCCTCACTTGATGCCCTGTCTTCCTGCTGGAGGTGGGCTCTCTAAGTTCCCTCTCCCTACTGTCAGGCTGTTCATCTAAGGTCCCTCCCTTTGAGTCCTGGGAGTGTCTCACCTCCCCGGTCTCTAGTGCATTCTGGGAGGGGGGTCCCCCAACCTCTTATTTCCTGAGGTTGCCTGTTTATGTTCTTTCTGCTGGCCCTCAGTCCTTTTGCCTCACCCAATGCCAGATCATGTTCCTCTCTCAGCTCCCACTCCCCCTACCCCCACCCCCACATCTGATCCATTTGCAATCTCCTCCAGGGGCCAGACTGTGTCTCTGGAAGTTGGCTCTGGCCCTGCAGCTCACCCACCCCCACCCCCACCCCCACCCCACCCCACCCCTGTGGGCCTGAATTGGGCCTTGCCTTTCCTACAGACCACCTGGCTCTGCCTAGCATGTTGTCCAATCCTCTGCTTGGGGGAAGCCACAACTAATGTGCCCTGAAGAGCCAGCTTTTCTACTCAGCAGGGGCTTTTTCTAAGAGTCACCTTCTGCACTGACTCTGTGGTTTCCCCGCTACTCCAATAGGAAGCCATCTTCCACGCAGGACTTCTCAGGCTCTAAACTTGGAATTCCAGCCCCAAGTTCAATGCACCACTTGCAACCTCAGCCTTTTTCACTCCTGCCCCAGTTCCTGAGGACTCAGAGGCTTCTTTATTTAGGAATAATTGCCTAGGTCATAAGCTTGGGCTTGTTCCCCGACTAGCTCGTAACTTATATGACCTGTTTATGCTATTCTATATGTGCCCCATGGTTGCTTACCTCTCCTCACTTTCATAGCTCAGACTCCCTCCAGGTCTGGTGGCAAATCATCCCCTCTTTCGCTAAATCGCAGAGTTCACCCCTTCCATCCCCTACTTCCCTCTACCCGAACACTTACCTCTTATCTCCTGCCTTTTGCTCATAGGCCATCCACTTTTTATTGATGATCCCACACAATACACAGGAGATTTGCTCTCCATCCTATGGTATTTTGTTTGATCTGCAGGAAAGTTCTCAAATAATGGAAGAAAGGCTACCTGAACCCTTCAAATACAGGGATGGACAGGCTCCCCTGAGGCTGAACCTTGACAAAATACCTAAGGGGTTAGCCTTTTCCCAGTGCTTCCCAGAGGGACCTACAGCCTACAAGGGTAAATGTACACAGGGAGAAAGGAAACAATCAGATTTTTCTGGTTCTGTTGGATACAGATTCTGAATTTACATAGATTCTGGGAGACTCCAAGAAACACTGTAGCCCTCCAGTTGGAAAGTAAGACCTTATGAAGGTCAGGGGGTTAATGGACTTTTCACTGGAGTCTGACTAACGGTAAGAGCACTGGATCCCCAAACTTATTCTATAGTTATTTTCCCAGTCATGGAATCTATCATTGGGACAGATATACTTAGAAGTTAGTAGAACTCTTACATTGGTTCCTTGACCTTTGGAGTGAGGGCTATTATGGTTGGAAAGGCTAAATGGAAGTCTTTGGAGTTGCCTCTGCCAAAGAAAATAGTGAATCAAACCCAGTATCACAACCCTGGTGGAAGTACAGAAAATAGGACTTAAAAGATGCAGGGGTGGTGGTTCCCACCACATGTCACTTTGATTCTCTTGTCTAGCCAGAGAAGATCCAGATGGATCATGGAGAATGCCAGAAAGCTATTGAAAACTCAGTTAGTGGCTCCAACTACAGCTGCTGTATCAGATGTGGTGTCCTTACATGAGCAGATTAACACTTCTCTTGGTACATGGCATGCAACTATTGATCTAAGAAATACCCTTTTCTTGAAACCTGTCCATAAGGACCACTTAAAGTAACTGGCTTTCAGTTGGCAGGGCCAACAGTATACCTTTACAGTTTTATCTCAAGAATATATTAACTCCCTGCCCTGAGTCTTAGTTCAAAGGAAACTTGATCATCTGTTCTTCCAGGAAAATATCACAATTGTACACTTCCTTGATGATCTTATGTTGAGTGGACCAAGTGAGCCATCACTTGGTAGCTTGTTGGTAACACATATGTGTATCAGAGCATGGAATATAAGTCCAGCCAGAATTCAAGAATCTACCTCAGTGAATTTTTAGGAATCCAGTGGTGTGGGCATGCAGGGATGTTCTTTTCTCCTAAGGTAAAAGGTATGTTATTTCCCATGGCCCCTTCCACCACCAAGAAAGAAGCACAGCACTTTATGGGCCTATTTGGATTCTGGAGATTCAGCATAGTTTTCTTCGCTTGAGTGTGTTACTCTGGCTTATATGCCAAGTTACTTGGAAAGCTTCTAGCTTTGAGGGGCCTGAAACAACAGAAAGCTCTTGAATCATGCAATCCAGCAAACCCAGTGGTACTTGAAGTGGCAGTGGCGGATAGGGGTGCTGTTAGGAACCTTTGGCAAGCCCTATAGATGAATCTCAGAACAGATCTTTGGGACTTTGGAGAAGGGTTCCACCATCATCTCCAGACAACTATTTTCCCTTTGAGAGACAGCTCTTGTCCTGCTATTGGGCCTTAGTGGGAACTGATCATTTGGTAAGGAAGTCACCAAGTTAACGAGCAACATGAGCTGCCCATCATGGGCTGAGTGTTACCGACCCACCAAGTCATAAGGTAGGAGGGGCACAGAAGCAGTCCATCACCAGACAGAGCTGTGATCGGGCCCAAGCATGTCCTGAAGGCATAAACATGTTACATGACAAGTTGCCTAAATGCCTATGGTTCCTACCCTTGTTACAATGCCATCTGCTGCCAAGCATGCACATATAACTTCATTGGGTGTGCCCTCTGATCAATGGACTGAGCAGACAAAGACGAGGGCTAGGTTCTGCACATAAAGCTGGCTCTACCCAGAAATGGACAGATGCAAAATTACAACCATTTCTGGGGAAACCCTAAAGGACAGCAGAAAATGGAAATATTCACAGTAGGTAGAACTTCAGGCAGCTCACATGATCATACAGTTTGTTTGGAAAGAAAGAGAGCCTGCTGTTCATTGATTCATGATCTGTAGCCAGTGTATTGGCTAGATAGTCAAGGGCATGGAAAGAGCGTGATTGGGAAACTGGTGAGAAATACACCTGGGGAAAAAGTCTGTGGAGAGATCCGATCTCTCCAAATGAGCAAAGGATGTGAAGATACCTTGTGTCCCATGTAAATTCTCACTCAAAAAGCTTCAGCAGAAGTGTTCAGTAATCAAGTAGATGACCTGTTCTATGGACTCTTTCCACAGCCACCACTGTCATTGCCCAACCCATTGGCTTCATAAACAAATGTGGCATGAAAGCAAAGATTGAAGTTATGCATGGGCTCTACAAAAAGTACTGCCGACACCAAGGTTGACATGGCTATAGCTCCTGCTGAGTGACAGATATGGCACCAATTCTCTGCGTAACCAACCAGCCAGTGGTCTGGTGGTAGGTTGACTATACTGGACCACTTCCTCCATGTAAATGACACTTTGTCCTTACTGGAGTAGATACTTATTCTGGTTATGAGATTGTCTTTCCTGTGTGTAATTCTTCTGCCAAAACCATCGTATATGGACTTTCGGAATGCCTTATCCACTCTTCTGGCATTCCACATAGCACTGCTTCTGACCAAGGAACCCACTTCAGAGCCAAAGAAGTGAGACAGTGAGCCCATGATCATGATCCACTAGGAAGATTTTTTTTTTCTTCCTGTTCCTATGTCCTTAAGTTCTGTTCGCCTAAAAGTTTCGGTTCCAGACAGGGAGCACTTCTGCTAGGAGATACAACAAATAATCCAGTGAACTTGAAGTTCAGACTCTCCCTGGCCACTTTGGGCTTCTGATGTCCATAAGTCAACAAGCTAGGAAAGGAATAAGAGTGTTGTGGTGGAAGTGGAGTTGAGCCAGATTATTGAGACAAAATTGGATTTCTGCTCCATAATGGAGGTAAGAAAGACGATGACTGGAGTATAGGAGATCCTTTAGGGCATCTCTTTGTGTTTCCATGTACTATGAATAAAACAATTGGAAACTACAACAGCCTAATACAGGGCGGATGACAAAGTGCACAGATCCTTCAGGGCCCTTCAGGTCACTCATCGAGGAAAAGAACCAAGACTTGCCGAAGACCTCGCTGAAGATGGAGGAAGCACAGAATGCGCGGTAGAAAAGGGTGGTTTGAAATACCAGCTGGCCATATGATCTGTTGAAATTATTATAATCGACATGGATGTTTTCTGTCATATTTTGTTGAGCAGGTGTTTTGTACGGATATTTATCTTTTCTGTTCTTGAATATTTATGATGTAATATAACGTCAGTTAAGAGAAGTACCAGTGGTGATCATATTTAAGTTTATAATACTTAAGAAAACATTGCCACCTATTCTAAAATTTATAGTATGTTTATATTTTATAGGCTGGGCATGGAGTCACACACCTTTAATCCTAGCATTTGGGAGGCAGAAGCAGGTGAATTTTTTTTTTTAATTTGAAGCCAGCCTGGTCGACAGAGTGAGTTGCAGGACAGCCAGGGCTATACAGAGAAACCCTGTCTAAAAAAAAAAACAAAAACCAAAAAACAAAACAAAAATAGATACAAAATGAAAAAATATATTTTATACAAAGGGTAGCATGTTAGGCAGAATTATGACATCTGTGATAGTACATGGAAGAATTACATCATGATAGGCATAATTGTGACCTGTTTCTTGTTTTCATTTAGAAATTAAGCAGGACATGAGGAGGTATGATTATGTGTAAAGTTGGCAAGGGATGGGACAGAGGTGGCTAGTCTTAGGAGCCAACTTTACTACATCTGGAATTGTAGCAAAACCCAAACAGCTGCGTACATCTGTGAGGAATTATCTTCTTAATTGATTCATTTGAGGCGAGAAGATCCACTCTAATATGGACCTTTGGAGGTGGGAAGATCCACCTGTGATGTAGGCCACACCTCCATTTGCAGCCCACAGGCCACACCTCCATTTGCAGTCCACAGGCCACACCTCCATTTGCAGCCCACAGGCCACACCTCCATTT
>NC_034607.1:26039167-26046402 GCF_900095145.1 Mus pahari | reverse complement strand
TTTGCAGCCCACAGGCCACACCTCCATTTGCAGCCCACAGGCCACATCTCCATTTGCAGCCCACAGGCCACACCTCCATTTGCAGCCTATGGAAAGAACAGGAGAGAAGGGATGCTGCTCTTTTTGCTTACTTGCTTGCTCTCTCTAGCATATAAATGAATCAATATATAATAAAGGAACACATATGTTCATTATTATGTATGTGTATATATGTATATGTATATATGAGTAGGATTAGGATTCCTCTTATCTGAACAGACTAAGAAGCAATAAGAGATGAGAGTTGATGCTTAGCTGCCTAATATCTCTTTTCCTCCTCCTCCTTCTCCTCTTCCTTCCCCTCTCCTCCTTTCGCCTTCAACTCTTCTTCCTCCTCCTCTCTCCCCTCCCCTCCCTCCTTCTTCTTTTCACTGCCTCCTTATCTTCTTCCCACTTTCACTCCTCTCCCTGTTCTCCGTTTTATTCAAAGTGAGACGCAAGCCATGGGTGGAATAGTACTACACAAATTCATTTAAACCCAATATTCATTCTGTACCTTCTGTTCCTATAGAGAATACTAACACACAAGCAAGCCATGGTATCAAGGAAGGCATGGCAGGTATGCTAGAGGGAAGGCAGGATACAGCCCATGGTGGCAGGAGTATGGGACTAGGGATCTTTGTATTTGGGCAGACCAGGAGCAAGGAGAGGTGAGAGTTGGTACTTAGCTGTTGGATCTCTCTCTCTCTCTCTCTCTCTCTCTCTCTCTCTCTCTCTCTCCTTCCATCCTTCCTTCCTTTCCCCCCTGTCTCCTATCTCCCTTCTTCTCTTTATTCAATTTGAGACCCAAGCCAGTGGACAGAAACACACAGTCATCTACAACCGAGAAGTATGTCTCCTTGGTGGTTCAAATCAATTTAATCACGAAAATCCACCATTTCAAAGTTAATTTCTGATATCTTTGTAACTATTCAGTTGTGATGGTTAACTATATTTTTGTCATTCTAATACAAAACAAACAATGCTGTGTACTCTACGGGGAACTTTTAATTTACTGGGCCCTGAGGTGTTTTGCAATAAGAAAGCTGAAGCATCCTTTTTTTGTCACAGAAATGCTACAATACATAGTTAACCCAGGATTTTATTCAACATAAGAAAGTGCTGCCCTGGCAGGGATTTGCGTAGCTGCTGAGTGTAGTTCTCTCATTTTTTTTCTTAAATGTATTTCTCAGTGCTGAGAATCCCTCTGAAATCCATTGTCTACTCAAATCTACTAAATGAGGGGTTGAGGGACTTTAAAATTACACAGATTTTCAGCCCTTCTGAGAATCTTATTCATACTATAAAACATTGTTCTGGATGCAGTACAGAGGCTTAATTACACACTAAAGATGAAAAAGATAAAGAGAAGAGACCTGTAGGTGGGGTGGAAATGATTATCCATAAGTATACAGAGTATGAGCTCGCTTGGCACTTACACAACTAATTGCCCACACCCGGCTGGCATCTGCATGAACAGTTTCTGTGAAAGCCGGAGTGCCTGTGAGATCTGTTGGCATAAACAAAAGAAACAGATGTTTCAACTTTGATAGCGAGCAAACGCAGAAAGAAAACTATACATTTAAGGCGGGATAAGCAAGGGAGGAATTGATGAACAAAGCCTGACTTTCTCAAGCTCCAGAATGGAAAATGCTACTGTTCGACTACAAATTTCAAAGGGAAAAGTGCATCCTTCTTTTTTTTTTTTTTTTTTTTTTTGTTGTTGTTGTTGTTTTTTTTGTTTTAAGTAGAAGGTTTTCAGAATCTGCATTATATGTAAATATGCATGAAAGTAAGAAGTAACTTCTATTTAGCTTTCCCTAATAATCTTAGAAGCATATCTATTTGGGGGGGATTGCAAGTTTAGAAAACCATAGTCATGTTTTCTATTACTTTATACTTTCCTAAGAAAGTTATGTTGAATACTTCTGTATGAAGACTAGCCTCAAATATGACAAACATTTGTGTGCTGTATTATCAAGTCACCTTGAACCATCTCTGTCCACAATGGAGCCCTTATACTACAACTCCAGCATCATTATTAGACAAAGATGAATCTTGTAAGATGCTGGACAGTTCATAATACAATGGTTAGTGCCCACTATTTAGAATTAAAAGCAGATCTATGAACCAGCCACAAGCATGGCTATCTATACTAATCCCCTACCAACAATGAATGATTAGACTTGGTATCATAACCAATAATATAGAGATAATACAATTTAAAGTGAACAGAGCTGTATATATAGATATTAACCTGAAGAAGATAAACAAATAATCTATAAACAAATTATTAGGTTTCTCATCAGAGAAAAACAAACCACAGACAACAATTTTGCTCACACATATGATTAAAATGAAAGTCTAGAAAATAAGTACTAGTAAGGATACAAAGGAATCCAGAACAACACTGCAAAAATCCACAGTAAAACATCAAATTGTATAATCAGGATAGAAGTACCTTCATAGTGATAGAGCATTTAAATTGAAAAATATTTTAATGCAAATTTTACTTGGAAAACTTACTATTAAACATGTACTTGGTTTTAGATTGTCTAGTGTTTATTGACTTATCTAGTGAATCATTTAACATATTGATTAGTACAAATGATCACATTTCTTCCATTGCCCTTCTTATCTTGAAAGGATTACTCATTTTTATTAATGTCTTGAACAGATTAAGACTGATGATGAAGTTATTATAGTTGCTTTTATCGCCTTGATATGGAAATGTTGATATTCTCTGCATGCTGATTTTTTTTCTTCTGTGTCTCTCTGCTATGTTTCTCTGCCTCTTTTTGTCTCTCTGTCTCTGTATGTGTCTATCTCTCTGTGTGCCTCTTTGTAACTGTCTCTCTGACTCTCTCTGTCTCCCTTTCTTTTCTCTCCGTGTATCCATATGTGTCCATGTGCACGCATGTTTGTGTGTGTGTGTGTGCCTGTGTGTGTATGTGTGTGTAATTTTGCAAGTATGTATGTGCTCATGAATGTTAGTAAACATCACATGTCTCCTTTACTTGCTTTCTACCTTACTTTTAGAGACAAGTCTTTCTCCAAACCTTGAGTTCACCATTTTGGACTGACTAACTGGAAGTCCCTGGGATCCTTCTTGTGTCTCTGTTCCCAGCACTGCAATTATAATTATCCAATGCCCTGCTTAGCTTTTTACACAGATGCTGGGCATCCAAGTTCAACTCTGCATGCTGTACTGTACCAGCTAAGCCCTGTCTTCATTGTGGTCTCTACTGACTCTCTATTTTCTAGGGTCTATCTGCTCTGACTTAAGTATATTTTTGTCCAGTCCTCTTTCTCTTTCTCTTCTGTATTTCCCTTAATAATAATTTTTGTTTTGTTTTGCTTTGTTTTTGTTTTTCAAGGCAGAGTTTCTCTGTATAGCCCTGGCTGTCCTGAAACTCACTCTGTAGACCAGGCTGGCCTCGAACTCAGAAATCCACCTGCCTCTGCCTCCCAAGTGCTGGGATTAAAGGCGTGCNCCACCATGCCTGACAGTATTTATTTTTGAAACTTCATCTTTGGCGCTCTATATTTCCTTGTTACATTGTCTGAGTTATGAATCTTAATACCCATGCTTGAAATCCTCTCTTATTTTTTCCTGGACTGAACCCTAGGCCTCACTCATGCTGGGCAAGCAAGCTACCATTGCACTACCCATCCTTCCCAAACATGTATTTCATTCATCCCAATGAACATTTTAAATTATATACTTCATGGTTATTTCAATGTACATAAAAGCAAACACACATTCATCCAATGTTCTCAATTTTATTTCCATATATCAGAGCTTATCTGAGTATAGAAAATACCATGATAAACAAATAAGAATTTTTTTCTTGCTGGTGAGATGTTGTTTGTGGTTCATTAAGGCATAGATAGACCATTGTCCACATGAGTGCTACAAAGTAGTTCAAGTTATGTTACAGGGCTGTATAAATTCTAGTGATAGTATCCACGTTGGTCTGTCTCACTTAATCTCTCTCTATTCTAAATTAGTCTTCCTAAAGCCTGAAGTATAGAATTACACTATGTTTGCAATATTTAATATTTCTCCGATTTCAGAGGGTCTGGTAAAAATTGAGTGTCGTGGCCTTTAACACCCTTTCTCCTTTGCCTGATTCCTTTACTTTATCACCACGGCCAAGGCCGCTTAATCCACAGCCTCTGTTCCAGCTCCCCTGGGTTACTAACTTTGTCTGTGTACCTTTGTTTAGAATACTAACTGGTTTGGGTATGCTGGTGTTTTGAAATTACGCTAATTTGACAGCAAGAAGATCAGCATGACTTAAGACAAATGAAACAAAAGGTTATTAGATATAGTAGTAGTCTAATGTGGATGTTCTTTGGAGAGAGTTTTACCCCACATAATGTTTCATGATCTCGGTTCCATTTTTTTCCTTACGAACCTCTCATCCTTCAGGGCTCTGAAGTCACCATACTTTCCAGACAGATGGACAAAGAGAGAAGGAAAGTGTGGCCTTCCTGTGTGCTTAGGGTCTAGGCCTCCAAATGGAACCCACTTCTGGTCGCATTCCAGTGGCTTGACATTTTCCATATTGCATACCCAACAGCAAAGGAATCAGAAAAAGACTGACCAACTGTGAGCCCAGGCAGCAGAGGAGTTAGGTTTATATAACACTAGCCCACCCATGAGCCCAGGCAGCAGAGGAATTAGGTTTATATAACACTAGCAGTCTCCACCATCCTGTCCTCCCTGATACCCATCATGAAACAGAATTAACTGAGTCATAAATATCAGGGCCATTAATATCAATTAATATTGTCCTTTTCCTGAAAGTCATTTTATAATCACCACCAATTAGAGTGAGAATTCCTTTCTCCACAATCACAATATGTATCTTCTTCTTGAAATTTGTTTTATATCTATCACCTACTATCCTGCAAACGAAATTGCCTTTTCTGCTCCACTCCTGCTTTCTTTACTAGTAGAATTGAAGGTCTTTGACAACAAGAACTATAGCATATAATTTGGAGTGGTTTGTTTATCCATTCAATATCTATTTGTTGAATGACGGTTAACCTTTAAGACAATAGCTGGTATTATGGGGAATATAGAAAATAATAAGAAATTTCACTGGATTTATGTTGTTATTTTCCAATGCCATAAACAAATTTTCTGAGCCCTTTAAGACAATGGAGCAATGTATTCATTGCAATTGATTCAAATAAGTCAACTATGTACCATGAGATGTAATATGCTACAAGCAGAATAGTTTATAAATGAGCAGGAGTATCAAAGATTACTTCAATTTCTGAATTGAACGAGCCATTGCTTATTAGTTATGTTGCCCTCAGCAACTGAGTCTCATTTTAAAACTAACTCATGTCTCAATCTCAGCACTCCAGCCTGCCAGAGACAGAGCTCTGTGAGGTTAAGACCAGCTTGGTCTACAGAGGAATTTCCAAGTCAGCCAGGGCTACACAGAGAAATCCTACCTTGAAGAACTAAAAGATAAAAAATAATAATAATAATATTCTTTGATTCTAGAGATATGGCTTAATGTTTAAGAGTACTGTGTTTTGATTTGCAGCACTCCATGATGGTCACAACCATCTGTATCTCCAGTTCCAGGAGATGTGACTCCCTCTTCTGGTCTCTACAGACATCAGACATCCATGTATGTATAGACATACATGCAGGCAAAACACTCTTATGCATGAAAAAAAAACCCAAAATTAAAATGGAAAGGTAATATTTAAAATGACTATTCTTTGAGGAAGTCAATGGCATTCTCCATATTGAAAACTTTCTATTGCTCCTGCTTCTCTGGGAGCCCATGAACAGCATAGATATACTCAGCGTGCGCATCAAAGAGAGCAGAAGTGGGTTTTAACTGAATGAAGAAAGAAAAAGCAGAATGAATTTACTTGCTGTAGGAAAAATTTTGGTCAAATCTGTAGGAAACCATATTTTTTGAAGTGAATTAACCTTAAAATAGCATATTGACTTTTAACTCGTAGAAAATATGGAAGTCTGCTGTAGAAGTGAAAGTGAGAGAAATCCAAGGGACAGAGTACCCCCCTGGAAAGGGACTCCAGCCTTCTCAGCTCAGTCCCCTAAACCTGAGGCTACTTTCAATTTCCCCTGAAAAGACTCAGAGAGGAGCCTAAACAATTCAAGTGAAAGCAACTCCCTGTCTTTTCTCAACCCCGCCCCCTACTACTCCAAGATCTGTTTTTGCCACAACTTCATAAGTATTTCAATTACTTGTTCCCTGAGCAGTCCTGCAGGGAGGCTCTGCCCCCAGCCCCCATCTTAGAGATGAAGATATTGAGGTTAAGTGATTTTTCTCAGGGTTACAAAGAGACCTCCTAGCCATGGGGAATGAGAAGCAGTAGTTCAACCTCCTTACAGATGAATAGATTGGGTTTCAGAGCAGCTTTGCTATTGTGTTGCAAAGGAGCCTCTCAAATGCCTGGCTGAATGTTTAAGTCCTAGAAATGAAAGGGAGGCAGCGAGGAGAACAGTGAACACTTTCTTTCTTATTAATGACAAAAGCAATTGTCTAACTTGGAAGGAAAGGCTCTATAGAAAAAGCCTTTTTTTTTTCTTTTCTTTCTTTCTTTCTTTCTTTCTTTCTTTCTTTCTTTCTTTCTTTTTTTTTTTTTTTTGTACAAACAGTGGGACATTCAATGTGGGACCCTCTGTTAAGGAGATCATTGTCATTTGTCTACTTACAGATAGTGCTGCTGAGGAAGCTGGACTCCAGATTGGAGACGTGGTGCTGTCTGTCAATGGCACTGAGGTCACCAGTGTTGAGCATGCGGAAGCTGTGCACCTTGCAAAGAAAGGTAGGTGGGCCAGTTACAGACTGCAGAGTTCACTGAAAAGGCTGAGAACTCAATACACAGGCAGTTCAAAGGTAGAGAGGTGGTAACTAGAAAGGGATGCCTTTCTCATCATGACATTGTATCCTGGTGACTAAATCTCATTCCACACCAGGCATTGCTGCCCACAAGGTGAAACTGGGAAATATCAGTAAGCAAAATATACTTTGCTTTGAAGACATTTCTTTAATTAGAATTATATATATCGCCATTATGAGAATTCATTTACAGTTTCATTTCATTTCTCTTTTTAGGTTTGCTCCTTCCCTTCTTCATTTCTTTGCAAAATGTTTGTGGGGAGAAACAAAATCTTAGGATTTTAGTATGGTGTGTGTGTGTGTGTGTGTGTGTGT
>NC_034607.1:26022664-26039022 GCF_900095145.1 Mus pahari | reverse complement strand
GTGTGTGTGTGTGTGTGTGTGTGTGTGTGTGTGTGAGAGAGAGAGAGAGAGAGAGAGAGAGAGAGAGAGAGAGAGAGAGAGAGAGATCACAGTTCTGAAATCTTTAGAAATTCTCTTAGAACCCCCTGAGGCCTGAGGCCTGTGTGTCAAGCAGTTCCAACACAGTTGGGACCACAACCACCACCACCTGATTAGAGATAACGAGCCACTCCCCCCACGCCAAACCCTTGCCTCCGTTCACAGTAAGTTGTGGACAGATGAAGATCGTTGTTGTCTCTGACAAATCACTCCCTTGGGTACCGTTTGATGAGTCCTTAACGTCTCACAGAAAAACAAACTCGACTAGAAAATGTTGAGTTTCATGGTGAGATTATTTGATATGGTATCTTCTTATCGAATTCCTGAAGGTTATATGGATGCTGTGATACACTGAAGGGTTATTAGACAATGAGGTAATAGTTAAAATGTGCATTAGAAAAAGCCACGGGTGCCCTGATAAGGGTCACTTACCTTCTTTCAAGCTGTGGACTTAGCAAGAGCCAAGAGTTGTCTGGTACAAACATTTGATATCCTCCAACAAATGCATTCTACTTAACTATTCTTGAATTCTTTCCAGGTAGAATTTAGCTTGGTATTTTACTGCTCTGTAAGATGTGTACTGGGTATGCCAGGAAAGCAAGGTCTTTATCAGTTAGCATGTGCGACAACTGTCATAGGTCTTGCCTTAATATTTATCCTTTCTGATGCACAGTTTAGGAATGCAGGACTTATGGTCGTGATTACACTAATAAATTGATAACATCAAACAGTAAGGCAATGTTATTCATTACTTCTGTACTGAACTGCTCTCAAAGATATGTGAGTTATTTCATTGTTATTTCATTTTCTGTAATAATATTTTAGTAATACTTTTATCCCTAGTGTTTTTTTTATGTGTCGCCAAGAGGCTTAATATTGTGTATAATACTTAACCATTCCAGGAAGTCAAAGGCAAACAGGGAGCATCTCTAAACCTTGAGTGGAGGAGGTTTTGGCTTTGGATAAAATGGTGAAAGGACATTGACAGTTGGAGAAAGGTGACTTCAACATCTTAGCTCGTGCTGCTTGCACCTGAGAGTTACTTGGAAGAATGGGTTATATACTCTATTATAATCTGGGTTCAACCTAAACCTCCCTCTCTTAAAAAGACTATGACCCCTTGTCTTTTCCAGCCCTCAAATTCAATACTAGAGATACCTTCAAAGCATGCCATAATTTACAGATCCGAGATATTAAAGAAGAACCTGGAAAGAGAAAGGAAATGGTAACATCATGCTTGTATTTGTTGCAAGGGTGAGAATTACATTAAATGCCAGAAGACGGCTCAGTATCTCCTGCGAGAAATAGGCTGGGGGAAGCATTTATTATTTATTTTGTTATTCATGGATTCCTAGCAAGCCTTGCTCTACCTTAGTACCACTGAATACTAGAAAATTGGCAGCACCTATTATGGACAGTCAATGAGATGCACCAACCGGGATGCAGGCATAGATCATTCCATATTCATAGCTGATCTCCTGCACGTGCTTATAGTTAACTGACTGTGGCACAGCTTTTAATTCAGAAACAGTGAAATCTCGGGTAGAATAATCAAGAGATTTTTCTGAGATTCTTGGTCGCCTACGTTGGAGGTAGACAAGACAAACACAGCAGCTGGACCAAGATGGCAGCCCAAGAGGACCAATGCCCTGAAGAACACGGCCATACTCTTCAGGACTGGGGCTGGAGTGCCAGAGAGGGTTAACTGCCGGTTTAAACTTGCTCTAGTGCATATTTTCCAAAATATTTTTAATAATACCAAAGCAATAGGTGTTATCTGGTAAAAAGAAATATAAGGAACCTGAGAAACAGTGCAGGGAAAGGGTGAACAATCTGTGATAAGCAAGGTAAAAAAAAATACATCCAAGAGAACAGGCATCGAAAATGTAAAATAAAATCCATATACATCACTGAATTGGTCAAGGAGGACATTTATAGGATATGAAACAGAAAAGCAGTTATAAAGAAGAGTCTGTTGTCAGTGCTAAGAATAAAGAAGACAAATGTTGGACAAAAGTAGTATGTGAACAGAATAATAAAATAAATACAATGAGAATATATTAGGTAGTCCAAACTAGTGTATGGACTACAAAAAGTGCCAAGGAGAAAGTGAGGAGGAAGTGAGGGAGGGAGTAAGGGAGGGATGGAGGGAGGGAGGGAGGAAAGGAGGAAGGGGAGAAAAAGTCAGGTAGACATAAAAAGAGTTAAACACAAAGGAGAAAACCAGAAAAAAAAAAAAACTTAGTCAAGAATGCCTGGGGGGAAAAATTAAATATATAGAAAGGAAAATTTGGCATGAGCCCACATGCACGCATACATGTATTGGTTTCTGGTGGGGTGCACATGTATGTGTGCACTGGCTGGGCTTGTATGCCAACTTTACACAATCTAGAGTTATCACAGGGAAGGGAGCCTCCCTTGAGGAAATGCCTTCATGAGATCCAGCTGTAAGGCATTTTCTCAATTAGTGATCAAGGGTGAGAGGGCCCATTGAGGGTGGTGCCATCCCTAGGATGGTAGTCTTGGGTTCTATAAGAGAGCAGGTTGAGCAAGCCAGGGGAAGCAAGTCAGTAAGAAACATCCCTCCGTGGCCTCTGCATCAGCTCCTGCTTCCTGACCTGCTTGAGTTCCAGTCCTGACTTCCTTTGGTGATGAACAGCACTGTGGAAGTGTAATCTGAGTAAATCCTTTCATACCCAACTTGCTTCTTTGTCATGAGGTTTCTGCAGGAATAGAAACCCTGACTAAGACAATGTGGATACGTGCTTACGCATGTAGAAGCCAGAGATCAGCTTCAGGTATCATGCCAAGGGTGCTCTTCCCTTTGTTTTGTGAGGCTGGCTCTCCTAGTGGCACAAAAATCACTGACCCACAAGGTTGACTGGCCAGTAAATCCAAGATTTTTTTCTGGTCCCTGCTTCTCCAGTTCTAGAATCCTAAGCACAGCCACCATGCATGGTTTTTAAACTCCAGTTTCTAGTGGCCCAGCTAGCTCAGTGTGTAGAGCATGAGCCTCTTGAAATACAGTTTCTGAAGATCTACTTGGGCTCTTGTGCTTCAGAAAACACTTTACCAACCAAGCTATCTCCCTAGCCCATGGGAAAAAAGTATAAGAAACAAAACAAAATGTTTTCAGGATTAATGAAATAAAGAGAAAATTTTAAATGCTTATATACTATCAAATAAATGGGTATAAAAACTCTTAGGCAGGCAAACTGTAGTGAAACTTAAGAAATTAAAGATAAACAAAAAAATTATTTAACCATCCAGGAGGAAATAGTGCATCACCTAAAAGATCTGAAATGCAACCAGAGTTTTTTTTAACAAGAGCAGATTTCAGAGTACTAGGGAGTAACATCCTTAAAATATTGAAGAAACTCAAACACAATAGCCAGGAAAAGGATTATTTAATGTAAGTCAATGGCAAAGGGTTGCTGGCATCCATGGCTTTGGAGAGACTATCTAAAGTAATCTCAGATAAAACACATTGCCAAGAAGAAATATAGAGCAGAATAGCTTCATCTTAAGCATAGAAAATAGGTGTAAAGAAATCGATTTAAAGTCCCTACTAATTCTATCAGTTGGATATTGAGCTAAAGAATTCCTTAATCAAGATCAATGCAACTGTTTAATTTTAATGTTCCAAACATAGAAAAATAGCAATTTCCTTTCATCTCTAATAAAGGCTACCTAACTATATATCTTTTGATTTCCATGGCGAAATATTTTAGATAGCGTGAAAGAAACTTTATTATGCTAAATGGTTTCAGTCCATGGTTATCTGATTTTGATGCTTTGAATTGTGGAGGTGTCTGTTGTGTCAGTAATACGGGCTGATGGATGATGCTGACCATCTCATAGCCTGAAGGCAACACACTAGAGGGGAGAGAGAGAGAGAGAGAGAGAGAGAGAGAGAGAGAGAGAAAAGGCCTGCAGTCTCAGTAAGATCCACCATCAATGAACTAACTGTCTTACATTGGGATCTACTTCCCAAGGTTGTCCATCTCCCAACAGTGCCAGAGGGTGACAACCAATCTTTGAACATAGAAGACTTCGAGGAACATTTGAGTTCTAAACCATACTATAACCAAAGTCAAGTCAACGACAATTTAAACAGAAAAGCACAGGCATATAAACAAAAATAGCTGACAGAGAAAACTTGGAAATATTTCTTTTGCAATTGACAAGAGCAGTGCTACTTATAACAAACCTGGCCATCATAATAGTACAAGTCCTGGCCAAGCCAATAGAATACAAGCAAGAGGAACAGTGGTATACATTCTAAGACGAAACAGGATAGTTGGGGAGTGGTGGCGCGCGCCTTTAATCCCATCACTTGGGAGGCAGAGGCAGGCAGATTTCTGAGTTCGAGGCCAGCCTGGTCTACAAAGTGAGTTCTAGGACAGCCATGGCTACACAGAGAAACACTGTCTTGAAAAAAAAAACAGAAGAAGAAGAAGAAGAAGAAGAAGAAGAAGAAGAAGAAGAAGAAGAAGAAGAAGAAGAAGAAGAAGAAGAAGAAGAAGAAGAAGAATCCTTACTGAAGACTTTGTGAACAACAGAACAAAACTTACAACTAAAAGAAAAGGACTCATCAAACTAAAATCTCCTCTACAAATTGGTTATCTATGGACAGCCCTAAAAACATACACACAGAGACTAGAAAAGTTCTGCATATATTCATGCAGCAACAATTAATGAAAAATGAAGCCATGACTTTAAAAGAGAGCAAAGAGGGGTATATAGGAGGGGTTGGAGGGATGAAAAGGAAGGGGGAAGTGATGTCATCTCAAAGAGAACTTTTTAATGATGAAATGTCAAAATTAGCATAACATTTTAAAAACTAGCAATATGTACTTGTACTATCAACAAGAAAAAAGAAAGAGGAAAATTTCACATGACTAACAATAGCAACAAAAATTTGAAGTATTTAGAATGAATCTATCAAAGAATGGAAAAAGATGATTCAAGTTCATACAAGATCTAGGATAGATATATAGCTCAGTGTAGAATTCTGTGTTCAAGTCTGTATGACGGATGGGACTAAATGCCTGGAAATAAACACTATTTTTAAGCATTCATAGGTTAAAAATGGAAATTTCTTAATTCTTCCCAAACACTCTAAAATTTTTAACATCACCATAAAATTTAATTTAAATGAATGGGTGGTTTGGAAAACTTACCTGCAAACATGAAGAAAAGCAAATGTTTTTAAAGACTACATTATTTTTAAGTAGGGCAAGATATCAAAAGAATGTTCTGTATCAGGCATGAAGGTATATTCCAAACCCATACTAACATACAAGAATGTGGCTGTTTTGTAGGAACGTAAAATAGATTAGTGATCTGTAAAGGACTAGAAAGCTCAAAAACTACTCAATTATTCACCAAAGTTTTGACAAATATATAGACAGAGATAGAGATAGAGAGAGAGAGAGAGAGAGAGAGAGAGAGAGAGAGAGAGAGAGAGAGAGAGAGAGATAGTATTCTACATACAGAGGTGGAATTCAGTTGCATCAGATCTCAATTTTGAAGTTAAAAATCAGTGTCAGTAAAAGAAATTACAGACCAGCTTTGCCACTAATCAAAAACAATGTAAACTGTCAACAAGATGATGTTTTAGTCTCCTTATTATTTTAAAGTGTCACATAATAGCCAGCTTTGATAGGGGCATAATGGTAAGAAAATGAGAATCTTTGTACACTTACTGGGATATGGAAGTTCAGAGAGCAATCTGTGCTTCTTAGTGAAATACTTAATAAATCTTAGGTCCTAGCAGTTGTATTTCAGGATAGATAAACTCCAAAACTACTTAAGGGACAAATCCAAGGACATTTGTGTTTTATGTGGTAGAAAGGAATTCGAGTCAGCCTGGTGTGTGAACCTATGTTGTAACTAACACAGGCTCTGCATTTCTATACCCTTTGAAGCATCACTGGTAGAATTTTTTAAAGATGGTTCAAGTTGAAAGGATAAGAATAAACAAAATGGGGAATGAAGAGAGAGACAGGCATACAGAAAAACCGGCACACACACAGGAGAGTATGGCGATGCTCCTATCTGTATCAAGCCCATTTTGTGAAACTTAGCCTGAAAGACAGAACAAATTACTGTTCCTGAAGAAAGAATGAAAGCAAAGCAAGGAGGTCAGAACTCCAAAGACAATTCGGGGGCATGATCAAAGCATTATGACAGGTGCGCTGCCCTTGATTTAACAACAACAAGAGATGCCCCGTGGATGGAATCTACCATACGTAACTGTGGCTAGAACATTGTTCTGAAATACACAGGCAATGGTGGTGAAAGTGAGTTGAGCAAAGCAAACCGGGTTGCTGAGAAACAGTGGTTCTGTAGGACACACCTGATGGACCTTGACATGGACTCAGATTGTGGACATCTGCACAAGTTAATTTTATTCTGTTGACAAGGAAACGAAACGTTGAGTTTTGAAAGGCACTCAGCATCATATCAAAAATGGCAACACGGTATGTGACTCTTTGGAGCTGTGTATGCTTGCTTGCTTTTGGAGACAAGTTCTCATTATAACAGGCCGTGGCAGCCTTCAATCTGGAATCCTCTTGCTTGACCCTCAACCATCAGCGCTGGGATTAAACCCAACACTCTGCTGAGTCTTTATTAATTAGGTTGCCCTCATACGATGGTTTTGGCTCATTACAGGACTGATAGTTGGAAGACTCAAAGAGATTTAATCACCAACATACACAGGATAGTATGGTGACATTCAGTCACCAATGTAGATAGTAAAGGAATACACTGAAGCTCAATGAACCTACATGTTTACTCTATGGGGACTTTTCTTCACTAAGTACAGACTTTAGGAAAATCAAACACACAAATTCCCCTGGAGGCCAGGTTCTCAGCTGCAGCCCCTGGCATGTGCCCTCAGGGACAGAACACTTCTTGCACATTTCTCCTTGTCACTTACCAGGGTGGTAGAGTTTGTCTGACAGTGGAGGTGCGACTCTGACACAGTTTAAGATTGGTGGCATAGTAAGACAGTGAGCCAAGGAGAGAGTGTGAATTAGAAAAAGAAATTTTTTTTTTCCTGTTCCCCTGTAGCTGTCAATAACCTCACCAAATACTACACTTCCAAACATGGGCCAACTTGTGAAAAAAGAAGAGAATTCTGGGGAGCTTTTGTTTTGAAGAACTCTGTCACTAAAGAGCTGGGGTGGGTAAAGAGGCGGTTTTAAAACTCCTTTATCTCATGAAACTGACGATTTTCCTGACTCACCACCGGCTGCAGTCATCTATCTGCTTTCTTCATCCCTTGTACTGCTCAAAGCAAGCACGTTGTCTGATAGATAAAGGCAGTGGTTATGCACATTCATCCCCAGGGTCAGGAAACTGATGAGCAGTTGTAACGTGGAGGGAAAGAACTAATCATTTTGTTTTCTTTCTTTTATTATTTTTTTAAGGTGATATGTTAGGGTTAAAAAGTAAATTTGGTCAAAGGAAACTAAACCACGGTCAAAGAAAGGAAGAAATACCGTAGTTAGTGGCAAAGGCCAAGCAGCAGAGGCTCCTGGAAACAGAAGAGCCTGGAGACTTGCAACTGAAATTGTATTTGAACATCATCTGAGAAGTTGCTACAAATACAGAATGCCAAGGCTCAAGCTGAATGAAGGCACAGAGTTTAACGGACCACTGGCTAGTGTTTGTTAGTTTCTTAAGTATCAAATCAAGACATTTTCTAATTTTAGGCTAAGTAAGTGAATAACCATGGGAGGTTTTAATAGTTGACCCTGGAATTTTCCGTGCCCTTAGTGCATAAAGTACAATGGCTACAGATATTATGTAAAAACCTAATATCAAAAGTCTAAAAACTCTCATTCAAGTTCTTCTGTGAATGTCAAGCCTAAGTCCTCTGGGCCCCCGAGTAGCATGTGGTGAAGAATATAAAACCACCATCTCCCGACAGCTGTTTGGAGCTGAGCAACTCCCTGGGCATCCGGCTCATGTCCTCACTCTGGGTATGAGCAACGTTCCTCTAACATGATGAAGCCATGCAGCAGCAGAGCCAGCTGCATCCTTGGCCCAGAGAGAATTGTTCATGGTGCACCAAGTTATGTTTATGACCAGGCTGAAGCGCAAGCTTAGTCTGATCGGGATCAGAGAAACTAGCATGCAGTCTGTGTAAGCAAGAGGAAAATGACCTCAGGGGCAGCCCCCTGCTGCAGTCCATAAATAAATTGGCAGATGTGTCAACTACGCACATTAGTCCAGGAGTACAGTTCTTTGGGGACTGTAGTCCAAAGACAAAGACATTTGTGGGTTGCCGGTCAATCTGGAGCATTTCTTCTAATTTTTCTGGATGTGTTTTTGACAGGAGCTTAAGGGCAGTTCAATAAATTAAAATGTATTTACATGGCAATGAAGAATTATCTTGACATACTGAGAGTTATTTAATTACCAAGGTACTTTGCGTGCTGCCAAAGTTAAGACTGTGTCAGCCTTTCTGGGACAAATCTTTATTTTCAGGGCCATGTGGCTCAGCCAGGAATGATCCCCTGGGTGGGAGCTTGTCAGTTATAGAAGATGAGTCTCCTTGCTGACCCCCATTTCCATAGACAGTTCTAAACAGATCGGTAATCTCAATGTCAGACATCATGATGAAGTCAGCGCTGCCAAGGCCAAATGTCTTCCTTTAGGGATGTGGCCTCTCTCTCAGAGGAATTGTAAATGAAGTCATACCCCATTTGCAGTCTTCAAAGCATGTCAGGGTTGCTGTCTGTCTGCCTGGCATTCAGAGAGCTGTCTTAAGGCATCAAAAGGTAGGTGTGTGGTGTCCGTGCTGGCAGCAACAAAACACAGTGGGTAGGCAGCGACCTCGTATTAACAGGGACAGAGACAATTTCCACAAGCTGTACTCTATTGCAGTCCTGTGTCATGGAAGTCCAGCAAAGAAGACATCCCTGGGAAAGTAATTGGAAGCTCGGGTAAAGTCCTGACTTAACCTGGAAGGAGAAAAGGGTCAGTATCTAGGTCCTCCCAGACTTCCTGTTTCTCAGCTCAAGAATTTTGATGAGGGACAGTTTCAGCAAAAGACTTAAGTAGTGACTTAGATCAAGGAGGCTAATTGTTGCAGATAAAAGCAAAATAGAAGAGGGGAAACATACCTCCTCGTGCTTCTTAGAAATTAAATCAAGATGCTTAAGGAATTGGCTTGATATTATAATTTATGACATTGCACAGACTTGACTCTGTCATCAGAACCATTGTGGTCATGATGATTATGGTTATGATGAAGGAGTTTAATACAGTTCAGGAAACCTGGGTCACAGATAAGTTCCACCACTGACATATGAGTCAACTGAGAGGTAACTGTTCAGTTCTTATTCTCTTCATAAGCGCATAGGTTTGCATGTCTAAGAGACCTGGTTTAATCTAATGGTAGGGTTTGTTTTGCTGCTTTTAAAGCCATGACTGTTTTTCCAGCCATTACTTCTGCAGAGTCACTGCCCCTCTAGAAGATGTCAGGCCACTGAACTCTCCCAAATTCATGCCCATAGGTCCAGACATCCTGACTATGGTGTTGGCATCCGACATCAGCCGCTGTCCCAATACCCCGTGGCCCACCTGTCGTGGTTACCTGCATAAGAGGACTCACTCGGGTTTTGTGAAGGGCTGGAGGAAGAGGTGGTTTGTGTTGAAGCACGATGGCTTTCTCCTCTATTACAAACACAGAAAGGTAAAGCGTGAGGAGGGGAAACAGCTGATCTGGGTAAGAATGAAAGACATTGGGAAGGAAAACCCCCTTGGACTATCCTGTGTCCAAGAATTACCCTTCAAGACATTATATTGCGGGACTCTGGGAACAGGAGTTTCCCACTTGACTGTCCAGGAATTGTTCTTTCAAAAATCAGAGGAGTATAATTTATGCTCTCTTCTGCTGCATAAATCAAGCAATTCTCTTTCTTCTTGTTGACTTCTTTGGTTTTGATCCTACATGAAGGTCCCCTTACCACTACAAAGAAAATAAGAACAAAACTAAGTTTCTAGTGGCAACAGTAAATAAATGTAGATGGTGAAAACATATCTCTTCAGGCCACAATGTGGATAGTCTACCATGGTTGGCAGAAGTCTGTGCTTTTGAGGCTTTTGAGGCATAGAGCTGGGCAGGTCCCCTGGAATACCTAGTTTGCTTTCTAGATTCCATGAGAACAGTAATACTTGACTCCAGGGGGATATTGGGATCCCATCAGGAATAACCCCAATCCTATGCTAAGGCAATCTTCCTCTCAGATCCTTGAGACTCAGTGGGTCTGGGCTGGATGGGCCCATGCACTTGGACAGATCTTCTTTAGATGAGTCTAAAACACAGTTTACATTTTGCTACCATGGATGTTTTCTCAGTTAGATTTAATCTGGTGTCTGATTTTGTTAGGCAATGGCAAGAATGCTTAAAAACGACAACAGAGATTTCATGGAGAGCTCCTACTTTCCAACTTCTCATGAAATATTTCCAACAGCTGTCAGGAGCTAAATAGACTTGCTGTCATAAGGCACATGCTCTCTCCCATTCAACAAAGGATGCACTGTGCATCCAGCAAACTGACGGATCTGTTGGCTTCACTCTAGGGGCACTCACGACCCACCTCTAATCGGGGTTGGAAACAAGAATTTGGGCTATTTACTTCATTCATGATGACACAATCTTATTTTTTTCCCTCTGCCTTTATTTTGCCTTTCTTGTGTGTGTTCATGTGTGTGTGTGTGTGTGTGTGTGTGTGTGTGTGTGTACGTGCGCGCGTGTGTGAATACACACACTTGTGTGCTAGTACAAACAAACTTAATTTCTTCCTGAATATAAAAAGCCAGTAAGAAAACCAGTCCATTGTGAAAGTGAAAGATGCTCTTCCGTTGAATTATTATTATAATTTACATTCTCTTATGTGGAAGTTTCTTTTCCTGCATTATGAGCCACTTACTTGTGGCACACTGTCAAGTGCTCTGCCTTTCATAGGAAAGTCAGCCTTACAGCTCCTTTGACAAACTTTGTCTCCCTCCAGTGCAGGAAAATAGGATTTTCTCTAAACGGGATGAGAAGTTGCTCTCTGTCCTTAGTTTCTGTTTTCTTGAGTATTAAAGTAAAACAGACAAGAGGTTTTCAATCTGGAAAACATTGTGGAGACATCAGACATAGTTTCTGATCTGTAGGAACAAGTTTCAGAAGCCTGAAGGAGTCCCAGAGCTATGCCTATAGCCTCATGGTCTCTTTCCCCTGACCTCCTGGTTAGACAAGAGTGTAGCCCTGGAAATTTGATGTGTTTTTTTTTTTTTCCTTCGTTTTAAATGTTTTTAGGAGATTCTAATTTGTAAATTGAGGAAATTTCACAATCAAGTGTCTTCCAGACTAAAGTCAATAAACAATGAACAAGGAAAAAAGAAAGAAAAAAAGGAAAGGAAGGAAGGAAACCAACGAATTAAGCTTGCACAAGGACCTTTGGAGACTGTAGACCTAAAGTTGTTTCTCTTGCCCTGCCTTGGTGATTTCTGTCTCCTCGTGTGAAATAAGTAGATGTTTGTTTGTAATGCTCTTCTTCAACAAAAGAAAATAAGAAGCATCCCCAAGTCAGGCATCTCTTGTTTTAAGATCTTTGATGGCTGAGATTCAGAAAGGTCCCAGTATTTTCCATCTGGGTTTTCTAGGTCAGGGAACTCGTGCTCTTTTTGGCTCATGTGGACTCTTGGAATTCAGTGCATTCAGAAGGAGAATGTGCTACATACACAGTTTACCATAATTCCCACTATCCTTCATTTCCTTACATACTTATTTTTATTACCTACCATAACTTTTGGCATTTGAAAGCATGAAGCCTGCAGTGGAAGGTATGTGATAATTATAAACTATAGTAGCAATTTCAGTTAAATTTAAAATATTTTTATCTGCTTCTAGTCTTCTTCTAGTGTAGGAGGAAAGGCTGTGTATCTTGTGATTAACACGCAGGTAAGAAAAAGCTGATATGAAGAGTGTGATTACCTTTGATGTAACTAAAGTTCAAAAATATGACTTTATTTCAAATTGAAAGAGGAGCACCAATCAGATGTGCTGTAGCACTACACATTCCAGAACTCATTATGTCTGATCTGCAAAATAGATAGCAAGGCTTGAGGAGAGTTAATGAAGCATGCCATGGACATAACAGAATAAATTAGCAGAAAATGAACTCACCCATTCAGAAGTCATTCATGCAACAAGTATTTATTAGATACTTTTTATATGCCGCATGCTATGTAAGCACTGAGAAGAAAGCAAAACAGACATGGTGCCTGCCCTGTTTGTGCATATAGTTCCATATAAGAAGCCAGTGTAAGAAAACAAATCCTCAAATCATTATGTAACTGTGACCAGTATTCCAAATAAAGTTATAGAGGGAGAGTTATAGCAGCCTGTTTGCAGCAAGAAGTATAACCACACAGCTCTCTTCAATAGAGTTGTTAAATGGTTATCAATAGAATAACTATAGGATATAAGAAGACTAAGGTATTTTCAAAGAAGGTGTATCCCAAGAAGGACAACCTCAGAAAGGGTCTGTCCCCTCTCCAAAGCTGGGGTTCGAGGAAAAGATGAAATTAATCAACTGGACAGCCTGTAGCTCACTGGTTTACCAGGCTAGAGCAATTTACAACCCCACTGCTAATTGGAAGCAACCTTTCAGGGGCCCCACAAGTCAGGAAACCTTCAGTGGGTGCTTGGTGCATAGTTATACCATAGATGTGAGAATTCTCGTGTGGCTGAAAGACCTGGAACATGAGAAGCCCTTGTCGCGAAGCCTCTGTCAGAAGTGCTGTAAAAGAGACAAACCTTGGGGAAGAGGGATGTAAGCAGGAAAAGTCAGGGCATCAGAGTGTTCAGGAGACCTACACAAGTTCATCCATATGGCACAGATCACAGGCGGGCGACCACAGACTCTGCTCAAACTGCAGGGTCCCAGAGGGATAGCGTATGCTAACTAGCGCGTGGCTGGAACAAAGTTCCTTTGAATAGTCAGATACCCACACTCCTGGCCTACCCTGCGAGGACTGGACAAAACAAGAGCCTCCCTTCTCTTACAGTGTTCCTCTAGCGCCCTCTGCTGAGAAACGTTAGCAGCACCATAGTATAGAACTGGATAATGAAATTAGTTTATTAGCAAAATAAAAAGCAAGGTTTCTTTAAGGAGCTGGCCACTGGAGGTTTGACCATGCTCCAGTGAGTATATGGGTAACACAAAATGGATCTGCTTTTTTTTCATTTTTCTTTCTTTTTTCTTTTCTTTTCTTTCTTTTTATTTTTCTTTTCTTTTTTTTTTTTTCTTTTCTTTTTTTTTAATTTTTATTTTTTGAGAAAGTAATGGGACTGGGGGCCTGGAAAGACAAGGAAGTGAGTGTGATCAGGGAGCATTATGTGAAATATCCAGATAATCAATAAAAACATCATGTTGAAAGAAAACAAAGCAGAGAGTAAGGAGTGACTAGAAGCTGGGAAAAAGTGCAAAGTTTGGAAACATTAGGAAAAAATTGTGAAGAAATAATTAGCATGTGAGTGTGTGTATGTATAGTTGTGCATGTGTCTGAGTGTGTGTGTGTGTGAGAGAGAATGTGTATTGTGTGTGTAGTGGGTGTGGCTGGTTATGTGTGTATGTGTGAGTGTGTGTGTTGTGTGTAAGTGAATAGGTGGTTTGTGTGTGTGAGAGAAAGTAAAATGTGTGTGTTGTTTCTGTGTGTATGTTGGTGTGTGTAAGTGTGTGTGTGCATGTGTGTTGTTGTATGTGTTGGTGTATGTGTGAGTGTATGTGTGTTGTTGGTGTGTGTGTGTGGTTGTGTGTGTGTGTGTNTGTGTGTGTGTGTGTGTGTGTGTGTGTGTGTGTGTGTGTGTGTGTGTAGGGGGAAATTTAACATTTCAGCTGAAACCCAAGAGTTGAGTAAAAGTTAGCCAGACAGAAAGTTGTGATAAGCATTTATTATCCACACCAAAATCAAGGTATATGAGATCTCTAAGCTGTATGTAAAGAGAAGGAAAGAAAAAGAAAGAAAGAAAGAAAGAAAGAAAGAAAGAAAGAAAGAAAGAAAGAAAGAAAGAAAGAAAGGAAGGAAGGAAGAAAGGGAAAAAAGAAAGGGAAAAAAGAAAGAAATGGAAGGGAGGAAGAGGGGAAGGGACAGAGTGAATAAGAAAAAGAAAGGCTATGTTGTATTTCAGAAACATAAAAATCTCTCCCGTGGCTAAAGCCAGAGTCTGAGGGGTTGAGCAGAGAAGGGAGGAAGGGTGTGAGTCTACAAAATAAGCGGGAGGCAGTCACACAGGGACCCAGATAAAAACAGTGGCTTTGGGGAGTTCTTTTGACTAAAACAGAAATCCAGAAAATACCCGAGGTGGTGGGATATTCTCAACGGTATTCTAACTGTTTTGCTGCAAATGGTTTTAGAGGAAGAGAGGAGTCAGATGGGAACAGCCAAGGCAACAGACCATAGTAGTCCTGATTAGGTAGAAAACTCTGCAAAGATGTTTCAGGACAAGAATCAACAGGATTGGGTGATTGGCAGAATGGTAAACCATTTTATCTAATCCCGCCAACTGGCACCTTACAAGCAGCTCACAAGTATTTCTCGCGGTGCTGGGGTTGGGGGTGTGGCTACTAAATTCTAAAGCAAATCATCAGCAGATTCAAAGCCTGGCAAGGGCTCACTCCCTACTTGTTTCAGTGCTGTCTTCTCTCTGTGTCTTCACATGGACAAGGAAAGTCTTGGCAGCTTGATACACCCTAATCTCGTTCTTGATGCATCACTCTTGTGACCTAATCTTTCAGGAATCCTACCTCTGAATTCCTTCTCAGTAAAGATTAGATTTCATCATACGAACCCAAGAAACATGGCTATTTAGTTTACATGGATGACTCGGAATTTCCTGAAAAGAATGACTGGTGGGATAAAATTCTAATAATTTACTGAGATAAGAGCAGATCAAATGAGTATATAATCTGAAGTTTTCATTGAACTAATGTATTATCGTGATTGGCAGTGTGATTAGCATGCCTTTGTAGGAACAGTCAAGGTTAGAGCTAGGAAGGATATATGATATAATATGTATATATCATATCTCATATATATATATATATGATATATATATCACATGTATATGATATATATTCAGTATATATGTTATAATATGGCAAGTGGTAAATGTATTCAGCTATGATCGTTGATAAAGGCATTAAGGGAGCCATCTTTACCTTGAGCTTTGAGTGTCTGCAGAGGAGGAGGTAGGCAAGGCAACCACAGAAGTAGAAGCAAAACCCAGGGGAAAGTGTGTCATGAAATAAGACAAGATTTCAGTTTAAGGAAGGAAGGTGATGAGTTCCCAGACAAGATGAACATAGAGAAGAGGAATACAGAAAGCAAGATAATAATAGCATTATAAAATCCAATTATATCTGTGATGACACTACTTATAAACAAGCTAAACCTTCTTCAGTTATTCCACTATTCTCATCTCTCTTTCACTGTAAAACTATTTTTATGAGAACTTAAAGCATAGCATTATATATTTTTAATTTATTCATTATTTAAATTTATTTTACACATCAAACATATTAATAGTATTGAATATTTTGAGAATCAAATAATACATAAAAATTTTCAACTTTTATATTCATATCCTTTCATACCATAAAAATATCATTAATGAATATTTAATGCTATCCATAACTGAGGATCCTATATCTAATGTTGAATACTAAACTGTTTCAAAACATACAAAATACTCTTCGGGAATTAAGCAGAGTAAAAGAGCATAAAATATTAGAAATTAATCTTTAAGAAAAATATTCAAGAGCCCTAATATGATACCACCTGACATAGTGAGAGAGTATTTAAAACACATTTTATATCTGTATACATTATCTAACAGTTTACTTAAAATAGACTATTAGTGTTTCTAGGAGAGAAATTATTTTAACGGTAAGTATATTTTAAAAATTTAAAAATAGCGAAAAAATTTTGAAGTTAAACATTAAGAAAGTGCTAATTTCAAGCACAGTGGAAAAAATTATCAATATTTCCATGATGTCTGTAGAAAATGATTTTAACATTTTCAACTGTAAATATTAAAAAAAAAACAGAATAATTATTTTAAGATATATATCACTGTAGCAAAAAGCATTCTCAACAATAAAAGAACCTCTGGTGGAATCACCATGCCTGACCTTAAGCTGTACTACAGAGCAATTGTGATTAAAAACTGCATGGTACTGGTATAGCGACAGACATGTAGATCAATG
>NC_034607.1:25979987-26020084 GCF_900095145.1 Mus pahari | reverse complement strand
ACAATATGAACTAACCAGTACCCCCTGAGTTCGTGTCTCTAGCTGCATATGTAGCAGAAGATGGCCTAATCGGCCATCATTGGGAAGAGAGGTCCCTTGGTCTTGCAAACTTTATATGACCCAGCACAGGGGAAGGCCAGGGCCAAGTAGTGGGAGTGGGTGGGTAGGGGAGCAGGGGTGGGGGGGCGTTATAGGGAATTTTCCGGATAACATTTGAAATGTAAATAAAGAAAATAATAATAATAATAATAATAATAATAATAATAATAATAATAATAATAATAAAGATATATATCACTGTTATGTCTCCCTTTTCATTTCTGACTTTATTAACTTGGATAATGTCTCTGTGCCCTCTGGTTAGTTTGGTTAAGGGTTTATCTATCTTGTTGATTTTCTCAAAGAACCAGCTCCTAGTTTTGTTGATTCTTTGTATAGTTCTTTTTGTTTCTATTTGGTTGATTTCAGCCCTGAGTTTGATTATTTACTGACATCTACTCCTTTTGGGTCTATTTGCTTCTTTTTGTTCTAGAGCTTTCAGATGTGCTGTCAAGCTGCTAGTGTAAGCTCTCTTCAGTTTCTTTTTGGAAGCATCTAGAGCTATGAGTTTTCCTCTTACCACTGCTTTCATTGTGTCCCATAAGTTTTTTTTATTATGTGTCTTCATTTTCATTAAATTCTAAAAAGCATTTAAATTCTTTATTTCTTCCTTGACCAAATTATCATTGAGTAGAACATTGTTCAGCTTCCATGTATATGTGTGGTTTCCATTGTTTTTGTTGGTATTTAAGAGCAGCCTTCGTCTGTGGTGATCTGATAGGGTACATGGGATTATTTCAATCTTCTTGTATCTGTTGAGGCCTGTTTTGTGACCAATTATATGGTCAATTTTGGAGAAGGTACCATGAGGAAAGAAAAAAGTATATTCTTTAGTTTTAGGATGAAATGTTCTATAAATATCTGTTAGATCCATTTGGTTTATATCTTCTGTTTCACTGTGTCTCTGTTTAGTTTCTGTTTCCAGGATCTGTCCATTGCTGAGAGTGGGGTATTAAAGTCTCCCACTATTTTTGTGTGAAGTGGGATATGTACTTTGAGCTTTAGTAAAGTTTCTTTAATGAATGTGGTTTCCCTAGCCTTTGAAGCATAGATGTTCAGAATTGAGAATCATCTTGGTAGACTTTTCCTTTGACCAGTCTGAAGTGTCCCTCCTTATCTTTTTTGATAACTTTGGTTTAAACTTGATTTTATTCGATATTAGAATGGCTACTCCAGGTTGTTTCTTGGGACCATTTGCTTGGAAAATTGTTTTCCACTCGTTTCTTGGGACCATTTGCTTGGAAAATTGTTTTCCACTCTTTTACTCTGAAGTAGGGTCTGTCTTTTTCACTGAAGTGCGTTTCCTGTATGCAGCAAAATGCTGGGTCCTGTTTATATACCCAGTCTGTTTTGGGGGAATTGAGTGCATTGATGTTAAGAGATATTAAGGAAAAGTGATTGTTACTTCCTGTTATTTTTGTTGTTAGAAGTGGAATTATGTTTGTGTGGCTATCTTCTTTTGGGGTTGTTGAAAACTTACTTTCTTGCTTTTTCTAGGGTGTAGTTTCCCTCCTTGTGTTGGTGTTTTCCGTCTATTATCTTTTGAAGGGCGGATTTATGAAAAGTTATTGTGTAAATTTTGTTTTGTCATGGATATCTTGACTTCTCCATCTATGGTAATTGAAAGTTTTGCTGGGTATAGTAGGCTGGGCTGGCATTTGTGTTCTCTTAGGGTCTGTATGACATCTGTCCAGGATCTTCTAGCTTTCATAGTCTCTGGTGAGAAGTCTGGTGTAATTCTGATAGGCCTGCCTTTATATGTTAATTGACCTTTATCCCTTACTGCGTTTAATATTCTTTCTTTGTTTAGTGCATTTGGTGTTTTGATTATTATGTGACAGGAGGACTTTCTTTTCTGGTCCCATCTATTTGTATGTTCTTGGGCATCTCTTTCTTTAGGTTAGGGGAGTTTTCTTCTATAATTTGGTTGAAGATATTTACTAGCCCTAATTTGGGAATCTTCACTCTCTTCTATTCTTATTATCCTTAGGTCTCATCTTCTGATTGTGTCCTGGATTTCCTGGATGTTTTGGGTTAGGAGCTTTTTGCATTTTGTATTTTCTTTGACTGTTGTGTCAATGTTTTCTATGGTATCTTCTGCCCCTGAGATTCTCTCTTTTATCTCTTGTATTCTGTTGGTATTGCTTACATCTATGTCTCCTTATCTCTTTCCTAGGTTTTCTAACTCTGGGGCTATCTTCCTTTGTGATTTCTTTATTGTTTCTATTTCCATTTTTAGATCTTGGGTGGTTTCGTTCATTTCCCTCACCTGTTTGGTTGCGTTTTCCTGTACTTTTTAAAGGGATTTTGTGTTTCCTCTTTAAGGGTTTCTAGCTGTTTACCTGTGTTCTTCTATATTTCTTTAAGGGAGTTACTTATGTCCTTCTTAAGATCCTCTGTCACCATCATGAGAAGTGATTGTAGATCCACATCATGCTTCTCTGATGTGATGATGTATCCAGGACTTCCTATGGTGAGAGAATTGGGCTCTGATGATGCTAAATAGCCTTGGTTTCTGTTGTTTATGTTCTTATTCTTGGCTCCCATTATCTGATTTTTCTCTAGTGCTACCTGTCCTAGATATATGTGCCTGGAGCCTGTCCTTCCTGTGAATCTGGTTGTGTCAGAAGTCCTAAGAGATCAACTGTCTCTGCGATCCTGTGATTCTGGGATCCTGGGATCCTGAGCTCCTGGGAGTCAAGCTTCCTTTGGGACCCTGAGATCCTGGTGTGACCAAGCTCCTGGGATCCTGGGATCCTGTGGTCCCTGGCATGTTAGAGTGCCTGGGAGTGTAACTTCCTCTGAATGTTTTGGGACTTGCTGCTGAGTTTGTGTCCAAGGTCTGTTCAGGGTATGAGCACAGACTGGAAGGAACCTATGCCACTGGTTGGGCAGAGTTCCTGGGTGCATGGGTCCCACTGGTCCCAGTTACTTCCAGTGTTAGGGCAGATGTGTCCTCCTCACCTCTAATCCTGTGACTATAAAACTTTTTAAAAGCCCAATCTTTGAATACTGTTCTCAACTTTTTTTTTTTTTTTTTTTTTTTTTTTCCGAGACAGGGTTTCTCTGTATAGCCTTGGCTGTCCTGGAACTCACTTTGTAGACCAGGCTGGCCTCGAACTCAGAAATCCGCCTGCCTCTGCCTCCCAAGTGCTGGAATTAAAGGTATGTGCCACCATGCCCAGCTGTTCTCAACCATTAACTCACATTAGTGCATTGACTTACTGAACTCAATGGACATTACCCAGAGTGCTTTTGGGTAAAGTGATCAAAGTCTTCTATGTTGTACAGTGGAGTACAGGCTTCCTAATATTTCTCTTCATTTGGTTCCTTTCAGCAAATTAGTTCTACTGTATTATTTTACTGCCTATCTAAATGACGGTCATGCAGTATTTAAACTGGTAAAGACTACTACAAAAAGAGTACGTGTGTTTTCTAAGAGTATGTATACTATTCAATGAACATTCTGGAATTTAATCTAACCATGCCTTATATAATATGTTCATAATGCCATGTATTTTAGTTATATACAGATTATAAACCTATGAGGTGTTGTTAATATCCTTTTATATGCTTAAGACTATATGCACTCTACTTTTAACTATATTTTTACCACATTCTCTTATAATTCTTTCTTTCCCGGACCTTCACACATGTGACCTTGGATCATTCTTCTCCTATTATAGCATTTTGTAGTGACTGAGCATCAATTATTTTAGCTTTCCTTACTACTTTCTGATTTTTAAGTTGGTTACGGAATCCTCAATTTTCCCATCACTTCTTTAAGGAATATTCTGAGTGGGTTCCTTTCTGTGACACTAAGAAGTTAACTTATCCACAGAAACAAGTAAATCCTCAAGAGCAGCCTCCTCTGAGAGCTGTGCGTGTCTTTGGCTCACTTTCAAGCTATAATTAATAGTTTATTTGCTCCTCAAAGTTCTTCATTTAAACTTTCCCTTTCGACTTTGTTTTCCATTTAATTCTAATCTACAGCCTCTTATTTATAGTGTGGTTATCAATCTGGCCTTTCCTTTGAACATACTAACCTCAGTCATATTAACCTTTACTTCTATTCATTTCTTTATCTAGATTCTTATAAGTCTTTCTCTCCTTTCTATGCTCAGCAATTTGGTTTCAGTTATGTACAAGAAAAGAGTGCTGGAGATTCCTATTCGGTCCTTGTGAGCCTTTGACCCAGTACCCTTGCTTCCAGGGTCATCCATTAGAGGTCTATCTTAGAACTTTATTTACCAGGATTTTCTATCAATTCTTCGAGAATTTCATAACGTTCTCTTTCCCATAGCCAGTCTTCTCCTAGCCCCATCACCTTCCTAATCAACCACTTTCAACTCCCCTGCCCTGTGGAGTCTTCTTTGTGTTGTCCAACTACTCTTGGGAGTACCACCTCCCATCAAATATAGGGTCTCAACTCCATGAGCCTGTGGAGTGCTCTGCTCATTTCTCAGCTTCTTTAGATGGGTGTAATCCCCTTGTTAAGCTAATTTCTGCTAGATTTTGCCTTTACTTGTCTTCATTGCCCTCCTCATTCCGAGAGATATTCAAAGAGCGTTTATATATTCAAGCTTTATTCCATGTTTCTTTTTGAACACTTTTTATTGGTTAATTTGTTTATTTACATTTCAAAGGTTATCCCCCTTATCAGTTTCCCCTCCAAAAACCACCCATCCCACCCCCTCGCCCTGCCTCCATGAGGGTGCTCCCCCATCTACCCACCCACTCCCACCTCCTTACCCTAGCATTCCCCTATGCTAGAGAATCAAGCCTTCATAGAACCAAGGGCCTCTTCTCCCTTTGATACCAGACAAGGTCATCCTCTGCTACACATGCAGCTGGAGTCATAGGTCCCTCCATGTGTACTCTTTGGTTGGTGGTTTAGCCCCTGGGAGCTCTGGGGGATCTGGTTGGTTGATATTGTTGTTCCTTCTATGGGGTTGCTAACACCTTCAGCTCCTTTAGTTCTTCCCCCTAACTCCTCCATTGGGGTTTGCCTGCTCAGTCCAATGTTTGGCTCTGAACATCCACTTCTGTATCTGTCAGGCTCTGGCAGAGCCTCTCAGGGAAAAGCTAGACCAGTCTCCTGTCAGCAAGTGCTTCTTGGCGTCAGCAATAGTGTCTGGGTTTGGTGGCTGCATATGGAATGGATCCCCAGGTGGGGGCAGTCCGTGGATGGCCTTTTCTAGCAGTCTGATTGATACTAATCAAGTGTGGCATGATTAGACAGCGAGTATCAGTGAAGCTGAGATGGCAGGCTGTAGGAGGGCGGAGCTGTTTTCCTCATAAAATTCAAGTTGTTCGATACTAGTTTAGATGTGAATGCTGTCATGGGGTACAAGAATCAAGCAGAGAAAAAAATGGAGGTACAAAAGAAGAGGAATAGCAGACATATAATTTATCATGTGTTTAAAATGTAGATTTTTCTACCTCCTCAACGACAGCAGATTAGACTACATAAAATATATGGCTGGATTTTCAAACCACTCAAAACAAAACAGAGGCAATCCATATACAAAAAAAGAAACCACTGTTATACAAAAGAAACCACTGTTTATTTCATCCTATGAATCTCTATGCACAAAACTGAATGTGTGTGTGTGTGTGTGTGTGTGTGTGTGTGTGTGTGTGTGTGTGTGTGTGTAGGACTGGGAGGCATGGCATACATGAGGATTGGATACTTAGAGAAGATACTGTTTTGCTTAAAATTCTAGACTTTTTTTCAAATGCTGAAGGAGTAGTTTGACTGTGTCGTGGCATATGGGGAGAAAGAGTTTCTTTTGAAGAGGAAGTAAAATTTAGTTGGTTTAGATGGTTTCATTTGTGTATCTTAAATATTTCTTGCAACTGTGGCTTATTCCTTTGTACTTTCTTTTATCAAAGCAAAGTGAGTCACAAATTGATACCAGGCTCTCTTATCTTCCAGTTCCGGGGCCTCGTGCCTGTTAGCCATGTCCACGGCCCCTATGCTACATTTTCATGTACTTTCCAAATCTATCAAGTTAAACAACTACATGTGGGCAGAGCAGAAAAATGGAACAGCGTGGGCTCGAAAGGTCAGGCTAGCTTTGCAGCCCACAATCTTACAATGAGGCATTTATGTCACAATCCCTGGTTAACTCTCAGTTACCAGAAAAACATATAGTGGTCGGGCCTAGTGCAGAAATTCATCAGAGGAAAACCAGTGCCAAAGAACGGGCTTGGCTGGGCTGTGGGAGGAAGCCATTTACTTGATTTCTATAGATACGTGGGATTTCTATTTGTCACCTTAAATATGATTACTAGACACCCGGGGAGAAGGAGCTGGTGATGCTGCTGGAGCTCGGAGAGAGATCCAGCGTGAGATTCTGTTGGGCTAGTCATGTGAACAGGTAGATGGTGTTATATGTCACAGAGTCACCCAGATCCCCGGTAGGTGTGTAGGTTACAAAAGGAAAATGCCAAGGACCAAACCCAGGAGGAAGGCTTTAGCAAAGGGCAGACAGAGGCTGCATTGCTATTGTGAGAGAAGCCAGACCAGACTGGAGTTCACGGTCAGATGAGTGAACGTTACTCCGATGTAGCAGTCCAGGAAACACGACCGTGGTAGGTGGGTGGATCTGTCCTTCTGATTGGCTGTTTCTTGGCTTGGCGTCTCCGTGGTTCCATTTTTGTTTTTGTTTATGGATTTTTCCCCTTTCCTATGTGAAAAGTGATCAACCCTATTATCCCTGGGGGAAAGGCATAAATTCCCTTGAATGGACATTTCCAAGAACTAGCTTCCTGTTTATCTTTTCTAATGATTCACAAATTTTAAAAGAGGTATCTACCACCTTTTTTTTTCTATAATTCAACACTTCCTGTCATCAAATGCTTGGGCAATGTAGAGGTGGTTTGGAGCTATGTGCATGCCCAAATGATCCAGGAACGGTAACAAGGAGGAAGGCCATGAGCTACCAGCATGTAGTAGGAAATCATATTTTCCTGATAGGTGTTCCATGTGGGCTAAGTTAACAGGTTAAACCACTCATTCATCTTCTCCTTTCATCGTACCTTGTTCTCAGTAAACTCCCTGTGTTCATCTCATAAATAAATAAATAAAGATGTCAGATTTAAATCCAGATTTGCTTTTCTAAGAGGTCCTAGGAATTTCTCCCCACAATGCCATGCTTCCACCCTAGATCTTTGGGACCAATTTTGTGGCTACTCAAAAATAACTTGGGGTTGGAGACAATAAACCCTGACCTAAAACCATCCCAAGGGGTCATATCTCAAGGCCGTGTTTGGCCTCTACTCCAAATCTCAGCTTTCTCTTTCTGTCCAACCTGCTCACAAACCGTGATGGCATCCCTTCAGTACAGGGCTTCCTAAACTTTTTCCAATAAGGTCTCAGTTCCACTCACCAAATTTTTTATGGTACTCTGAGCTTAAAATTACATAAAATAGATATAGAGACCGAATACTAACTGATAGTAACTCATAAAGAAATTAATTCTAAGACAATTTCTTAGTATGCAGATGATTTTTCTATGAAAGCAAATATTCGTAAGCAATAAGGTGGATATGAGCCTCTGGTTTTACATAAAACATTTTCAGTCTTATTGAGGCTGGTATTCTCCTTTAATCTCAGCACTTGGGAGGCAGAGGCAACTGGATCTTTCCTGTTCAAGCCAGCATGATCTTAATAGTGAGATCTATGGCAGCCAGGTTTACATGGTGAGAGCTGGCACCAAGGAAGGAAGGGAGGGAGAGAGAGGGGAAGAGAGGGAGAAAGGGAGGGAGGGAGGGAGGGAGGAAGGGAGGGAGGGAGGGAGGGGAAAAGAAAAAATAATCGAATATTTCATGCAGCAGTTTATATGACACCTTAATTTTTTCTGAATTGATTGACATTTTGAGTTTAAAATGATGAATGATGAAATTGTTGTTTTATATGAATATAAAGTTCAAAGTGGGGCTGGCACTTACTGGCTCAGCCAGTAAGAGCATTGACTGTTTTTCTGAAGGTCCTGAGTTCAAATTCCAGCAACCACATGGTGGCTCACAACCATCCATAATGAGATCTGATGCCCTCTTCTGGAGTGTCTGAAGACAGCTACAGTGTACATATATTTTTTTAAAGATTTATTTATTTATTTATTTGTTTATTTATTTATTTATTTATTTATTTAAGTGAGTACATTGTAGCTGTACAGATGGTTGTGAGCCTTCATGTGGTTGTTGGGAATTGAATTTTTAGGACCTCTGTTCACTCCAGTAGGCCCCACTCACTCAGCCCCTGCTTGCTCTGGCCCAAAGACTTATTTATTATTATACATAAGTACACCCTAGTTATCTTCAGACGAACCAGAAGAGGGCATTATATCTCATTTCAGGTGGTTGTGAGCCACCATGTGGTTGCTGGGATTTGAACTCAAGACCTTTGGAAGAGCAGTCAACCTGCCGAGCCATCTCACCAGCCCTACAGTGTACTTATGTATGATAATAAATACATCTTTGGGCCAGAGTGAGCAGGGACTGAGTGAGCAGAGATGAACGGAGTGAGTGGGGTTGACTGAAGTGAGCAGAAGTCCTAAAATTCAATTCCCAACAACCACATGAAGGCTCACAACCATCTGTACAGCTACAGTGTCCTCACATAAATAAATATATATTTTAAAAGTTCAAAATGGCAAAAACATGTTCAGGGCCATTTCAGAATTATCTGTCTTAATCACAAGTCAAAACTTAGCTGTCTTTTTCAAATAAAATTCAAGTCAGCAACAGAAACAAAGAAATTTTAAAATCAGAAATTTCAAACACAATTCTAAAGATAAAAGTTGATACCCGAGGAGTGATGATAAAAATATTCATCAATTTTTTAAAATTATATTCTTCAATTTATGTAAGAACAGCAAACTCCATGCTCACAGTAAATACATTGCAACTTCTAATACACAATAGTCTCAAATCTGAGGCTGAGGTGCTCGGGGCACTGTTTGTTGGCACTGGACGGGTGTGTGGCATGCAGACAACGAAGTGTTCATCTATGTTCAGAACCGAAACAGCAAGGAAGTTGCAGGTGCCATGGAGCAGACCCTGCTGAGAACACCAGGGCTCATTCCATGTTTGAGTTACCTGCCAAAGTTTGTTCTTGTACCGTTGGAAACCTTTTTTACTTCTGCCTTTAGTCTTCATTCCCAACGTGGAGTTCAGTTAGTGTAAGAACTTGGGCTTGCAAAAAAAAAAAAAAAAAAAAAAAAAAAAAATCTAAGCCTACAAGAAGGTAAGAAAAAAAACCCTGTCTCGAAAAACCAGAAAAAGGAAGAAAGAAAACTCTTAAGTAAAAGTTGAGCTCATCATTTTCTGAGCTCACAGAAATAAACCAAAGAAATACGTAGTGGGGAAATACCCACTCAGAAAGAAGGGAGCGGATGGGTTTGAAGATAGGTATGCGCTCCTCAATCTATCTTTCTTCCTTCTATAGACACGTCGGTGTAATTTAGAAAATGCCCGGTAGGTGGCGCAGCTTACTCACAGTTAGTTTTCCAAGTTACAGGTATGTTGTCGTTAGAAACGCATGTCTTGTAAATAAATAAGAAAACGAGTACTAAAGATGATACAACATAAAGCCCATTAGTTAAGCTAGGCAGTAGCTCGCTTGAGAACCCCTGCCGATTCTAGTTTACAGGCTCAGGTACGTTCCACAATGAAGCCCCTTGTTAGCAGTTTCTGGTATGAAGGGTATCAGTCAGGTAATGGGTGATCGGATGAGCTTTGTGTGTTGGCGGAGACGCTCTGTTAGAACTACTTATACAGCATTAAGAGGGCCTTTCCTTTTCAGAATAGGAATAAACCTTCCTTGGCCCCCCTGTACATTCGTCCACCGTATTCTGCTTTCCTCTGCAACATTCCTTTTACAAAGTCTGTAAGAATAGTTTCCCAAATGACGTTCTTCCTAGACTGACCAGTGCGCGGAATCCTCGGGGGGTGGGGGTGGGGGGAGAGGAGAAGATTCCCTGTTCATCTTTTAGAGATCTATTCTTTAGAGAATTTTACATATATTCAGTTTTTCCTCAATTACTTGTTGACAGCTTACTTTATGCCCGGGATAGAACTGCAGAACCCTCTCTATGGGAAGATACAATAAGGACACATGGTAACTTTAGACACTGGCACAGTGAATTGGAGGGTGGGGCTTGAGGCTGGAAGTGCAATTCCTCCTGCATCAAAGCTGCTGGGCTCTGCAATAAGAAGGTGTCAGGTATAATAAAGATCCCAGAGAAGGATGTAGTCAGAAGAAACTGGGGACCTAAACACAGAAACAGTTTAGTCATCGCTTTCGGAATAAGCATTGAGAGTCAATCAAGTTCCTTCTTAAGGGTGGCACGAAGAAAGAGACTCACGGAACTATGAGGGAGGCATCCTTCTGAAATTCAGTTGCGGTGCCTCTTTTCCTACCGTGACAGAACTAAGCACTTGAGATGACGCTGATGACATGCTGAAAGGAAGGAGGACATCACAAAACACCACCACCAACAACAACAACAACCAAACCAAAACACTCACCAAAAGAACTCACTGGAACTGTGGCATTCAGATGCTCGAGAGAGCTGCGAAGCAACCTATTCTATCTCCTCTCAGTTTCTGTATTTTCCAAAATGCCGATGGAAAGCTGGTATCAGACACACCCAGTAGCCTGTGGTATATCCCTGGCATCACCTCAGGTCTGAAAAGAGAGCTGAAGCTCTATTGAATCCTGATAATTTTTACCAGTTCTTTGCCTCTCAAAAACATAAATAAATAAACAAAACAACAACAACAAAACAAGAAAACACAATACTTCATCCTCATAGTACAATTCTTCAGATGAGTGGAGGAAGAGGGACAATTTCATAAAGTTTTCACACACACACACACACACACACACACACACACACGCACAAATACTAGCGTGAAGAGAGCCTTGATTTTCTAATTATAAAGAAGAACTGGTAATGTTGGTGACTTTTGACTTGCTAATCTGCAAATGGGAAGATTTCTTTCCGCACTTGAGCCAAGTTGGGGCACCAGGCACTCTTTGGGGCCACAATATTAGTGTTCCTATGGATGGGATAGTTTTGAGATCAGTGACCTAAATCTCGAAGCACTGAGCCCTTCCCTCATCCTGTACTTGGGGCTCCGTGAGGAAGGAGCCCTGGTGGTGCTGAGCCTGACTCACAGGGTAGCAAAGATGCCCTCCCCACTCCTGCTGCAGACACGGCAAGGGCTTTGGACATAAGAAAGAACATCACCGGCGCACGGGTCTGTTCATCTTTGCCTCGGAAGGCCGGTTCTGAAGAAAATAAGGTAAATTTGGGTTGTTTACCTGCCTCCTATTTTTAATTAAGTATTGGGACGTTTGCTAACCCTTCTATCTATCAACTCCAGCAATCAAAGGAAAAGGTCAGATTATCTGCTTAGTGGTCATCAGACAAACTTCATGATTTCCACACACACCCCCCCCCCACTTCTTATATCCTCAAAAACAGGAAGGGAGAGGATCTGACTTCTTTCTTTTTTAAAATTGATTATTCTATTTGTTTACATGTCAAATGTTGTCCCTCCCTTCCCAGTCTCCGTGCCACAATCCCTCATCTCATTGCCCTCCCCTTTGCCTCTAAGAGGATGCTCCCCAAACCCACCTCCGACTTCCTTCTTGGACTGAACTTTCCAGTAAGTTGTAACTGACAACAGAGCCTTCGTAAACCGCCTGAAAAGCCTTTTCAAAGCCTATGAAACCACTATGCATATCCTTCAGAGGCTTCAAACCAAAAAATCACCACCAGGAAAGAAATCGTTTCACGGCTCTTCTTGTGTGGATAGCTGCCTCTCGCTTGAGTAAAATCATTGCTACTTCAGTAGAAGGAGAGTCAGTCAACTAAATTGCCTTTACTTATCACAAGAAAATCAGGGGTAAACACTCTAGAGAAGACTACTGAGATAAATTACCCACGAGGTGTAACTGTCCTTTCTATTTTCCCTTTGGGATAGGTTTGTCCTCACGGTTTACATGAAGAGTATCCATTTGCAGATCTGCCCTCTTGCTTCAGAACGAAGATGTTTCCATTTAAACGGAAGCATACCTGTCCTAAATATTGCACAGTGTCACAGTCCAACATCTCTAGTTTCCTTTGACCAAGGCCAATGACAAAGCCAGCCAGGATGAGTCTCTGAAACGTCTCTGCACGCTCTGTCATTTTGTGTGGTGGTCCGATGAATGCGTTAGATTGTGAGGAATTACAGTCCTGAGTGAGTTACACAAAGTGCTACTCAAGAAATGTTGAAGAGCTTGATAATGGAGTGCCTGGTCAAGCTATGGGGAAAAATACGCTCTGAAATCACACAGGGAACTGCTGCATTTTGAAGCTTTTTTTAAAAATCAGAAATAGAGAGGGCTCAAGGTCAGTTTAATATTAATTCTCCAGTTCTTTCATCCAGTTATCAGGGTGCATTTGAATCCATCAAACAGGTATGAATTTAGGTCAGTTTGGCCTTCAAAGCAGACATTTCTCAAGACATTTTTCTGTATTTGTGTATTTGGTCTTCAATATCATTAGTTTATTTTAAAGTAAAAATGACCAAAACTTGCCTTCTTATGGAAGGGGAAGGGAAATTCATTTATGCTAAGTTGAAATTGCCTCTGAATAATTCATAGGGGATGGTGAATTCGTCAGATCTGATACAATCAGCAGCTCTGAAACTGCATTGTTCTATGATGGGTAGCATGGGGACAGGGAGGATGGAGCTGGTGGGCATGAGAATTTCCATCTAGAATCTCATGTACGTCACTGGCAGGCAATATTTTAGAAAAGGAAATCCCCAATTAAAACTATGTAGAACTAACCATAAAAAAGATAGATAGATAGATAGATAGATAGATAGATAGATAGATAGATAGATAGATAGATAAAGGATGGTATTCATTTTACTGCTCAGAAACTCACTGTGACCAATATTGCACAGAATATTTTCTCAGAAGTATTCACAGAATATTTCTCGGGTCTTTTTCTCAGAGTATCATCCCAAAGTGAGGAGATGATGGTAATGAGGAAATTATGACATAAAAAAGGGGGCTAATAAATTAAAGCTTACAAATGTATAAGTTTTAGTCTGCTGATAAAGTGTATTTAACCCTGTCTCCCCAATTAACCAATCTATGGTATTATGTGTCCTCCAAAGTGCCATATTTAATCTCCTTCCATTCATGAATTTTTAAATGTTTTTATTGATAATCTTTTGTTTGTGAAGGACGCAGCTGATCATTATTTTAGAAACAAGATTTAGTAAGAAAAATGTGGAGATTGATCTTAACTTCTAACGTGGATAGCATTTGCAAGGATCTTAGGAAACTGGACAAAAAGAACCCTAAATAGATAGAACAGGGTGAAGAAAAGCTGGACAGGCTTGTCCTGGGACCAACCAAAGAAAAGTGAGTGTGTCCACTTGGTTGCTTTATGACTGAGAACAGACCAGAGCCATGTGCTAAGAAAGCTTAATTCAGACTATAAAGCTCCACTCTACTTGAGCACTGTCTGTGATTCCAGAAGCATAAAATGAAGCAATTCTTTAGTATTATGGGGTGATTCTGGGTGCTTACATGTAGGGTAAGGGAGGGATATTTTAATTAAGTCAGAGAGATAAGATAATTGAAGAGATAATCCAAAAGTGAAGTGGCTGAATTTAGATGGTGGCACTAAAAACCCAGGGAGAAAGACTGATGTCAAAGCTTGTTAAATTAATGTCTGTTCATCTAACTTTATCTTTTTTCTGGCACCTCTATCCAGTCATAAATCATCTCCAGTACTTAGATACCCTCTGATACTTATCCTTGACCACTACAAGGAATCAGTTCAAATAATACATTATTAATGAAGTAAATAGTATCATTTCTGCATTCCCTGTCATGTCTGGAAAATGTGGATAATGATGATTCAATAGAGTTGGCTTGCTTTGCAATCTTACATCAATTGATTCACACATTTAAGAATATGGGTCTTAAGGAGCTGGTGGGGATTGCAACCCCAAAAGAAGAAGAACAGTATCAACCAAACAGACTCCCCAGGGTTCCCAGGGACTAAACCACCAACCAAAGAGTACACATGGAGGGAACCATGACTCCAGCTGCATATGTAGCAGAGGATGGCCTTATCTGGCATCAATGGGAGGGGAACCCCTTGGTCCTGTGAAGGCTTGATGCCCCAGCATAGTGGAATGCTAGGGCAGTGAGGCAAGTGTGAGTGGGGGGGGGGACACCCTTATAGAAGCAGGGGGAAGGAGGGGATGAGATAGGGGGTTTGCAGGGAGGAGAACTGGGAAGGAGGATAACATTTGAAATGTAAATAAATAAAATAACCAAAAAAAAAAAAAAAAAAAAAGAATATGGGTCTGAAATTCCCAGGCTGGGCAGAGATCAGGATGCTGTAGTTTCTTCAAGGGTCAAGGTTATGGTTTGAGTCATGGCTGGAATCACAGTTTACAGATTTCTAACATCTGGGTTTATACTTGTGGGAGAACATTGTGACACTTCTCACAGTTTCTGAAGGTAGCCTTGCCTTTGTCCATCACCCACAGAAGTATCTCTCTCCACCACCTTACTGATTCTATTACTTCTTTGTCTTTGAGTTTTTCTGTTGTATGACCACGTCTTTGAAACGCCTTTAGAATAGCACTGCCCTTGTAGCTAAACCCAATCTTAACTTCTACACCATTCTAATATTCTTCTGTACAATTGTTTCCATAATAAATAATACGCTATGTTCTTCCTGGATCAAAGTCCAGTTGTGATTGCTGCATATGAGAAGCTAATATCTCTCAAAGGTGAATGCCAATTCTCCTTTGATTCACTTCCTCATAGACAGGAAGAGGAAATAAGGCTTTATAAGGCCATTGAGGATCCAGTGGTGGAGGGAAAGGGGCATGAAGGAAACTGCTAACAGAAAAATGTTCAGAGAACATGAGGGGACAGGGACTGTGCCTGATTTCCTCTCAAACTGACTCTTGGCTGCCCTACACTCTGACCTGTGTGTTGAGGATATTGACACACATATATAAACTGATATCCTCTGCTATGTAACTTACCAAAGAAATTGAAAATAAATGCACAGTAAATCTTCTTTTGTTTATTTTGTTCTTATGCTGAAAATTATGATAATTTCAACACTGTGTCCATAAAGTTCCCATGCATTTATCTCACTTCCTTTTAAGTTTAAAATGGCATTGGCGATAGAAAGACTGTGCATGCTCTAGGACTTAGAGAGCTCACTTCTATTTTTCTTTTTCTTTTAATAGAAACATAAGCTGACTAATAAACAAAAAGCTAAATGTTAGTCAATATTTTCTTGTTTTATTAGAAGGGAGTGGTGACAGTTCTGATGTTATTCTGAAAATTTACACCATGCCTTTGTTAACAATAATAAAGAAAATCACTAGAAACGTTTGATCACAAAGACTAGAGCCATGGATGAAAGGTTGTGACGAGTCATGTAAGGTAGGATTCGCAGTGTAATGACTTTTGCCTTTGAAGATGTATAGGGATATATACTGAGGGAAGAGGCAATGGGTATCTGAACAGGACAGAAGTGGCAAAGAGCTAACGTAGCCAAATGTCTTTACTAAGTCGATATGATTGTTTCATAGATGAGACCCATTATTTAAGCCAACATAGACACCAACACTTGAAATATTCCAAACTCTTTTCTTCATAACATGAATTTCTTCCAACGTGAATTTTTTTCTCATCTGTGTTTAAAATGTAACCTTCACTTTGAGAGGGCAAATCAAATCTCATTTTTTTCTCACATATCTTCACTCTAGCACAGGTACTTAACAAACACACACATATGAATACATATGCACGTACGCACATATATACATACTCCTCAGTGGATTGGAGGACAGATTATTTTTAAGTATTAAATAAGGAAGGTAATAAATGGGTGGCTCATCTTTAAGTTTGAGAATTTTACATTACGCAACAGAATACTTTTATGTTGGGAACAGTATTGAATTGCCCCACACCATAGAAAGCATTATATATAATTTTTTAAATAACAAAAGATAATTCATCCATACATTAACTACAAGCTAATCTAACACTGCCCTGAGGAGAGTGAGCACACATCTGGCCATGAGTGAACCGTGTGCCTCCATATTGTAGAACTTGCACCCTGCTGTCAGTCATTAGAATTTTGAGCACAAGATATTTGAACTGTGACTGTTTGTATCTCACAATCTAGAACAATGTTAATAGAGTGACTCTTCATGATGAAGTTTCTAAGAGCCTGAAGGAGGGACCAGTTGTCTTAAAGTCATAGCTAAGTTATATTTGCACAACTGGATTACAATAATACTATCGATTGACTTAAAAACAGAGCCCCAGATTGACTCCTGAAATGCCATATTGCATAGAGTAGCAGAGCAGCTGTGACAGAAGTACAAACTGCATGATGGTATCACAGACAGGCCATATATGAAATGTTCCTAAAGCTGAATTAATTAGTGTGTTAGACAAATATTATGAGATATAAAAATACAAGCTACACTATTTTCTTCCTATATCTAGGTCTCTGGGACATGTATCACAAGGATGCCATGATCTTACTCCGGTTAGTTTAAAATCTAAACAATTGGAACATGCCAGTGGGGTTAATGATATGATCCATTTATTAGTGTTTTCTGTTTTATTCTTGGGCACAGTGACTCTCATGACAGTGTTTCTTAGGTTCTCCAGTTCTAACAAAAACAAAATAAAAGTAAAATACATCAAGACTAGAAAAGAATTGTGGGTACATTGTGACAAGGAATGTTCTGGGGGCTGATTCCCTTTAAAGATCTTTTTCTTGTGAATCGCTATGACAGGGGTGGGGGGTGTGTGACTACTTATCTGAAAGAGTTACAATAAGTTTTAGAAAGTAGGCAGATTCATAAATACGGAATCCCCAGATAACAAATATCTACTGTTCCTAAGAAAGCATTATGTACTAAATAAGCTAAGAGAATAACTTTATTTCATCATTACATTTTACTTTTTAAAAAACATAAACAATAGTAAAAATAACACAGCAAGAGCTTATTATACACAAAATGGGAACTCAAGAAGCAATTAAACAGCATTACATTTGAACAAGCACCATTTAATAGCATTCTTATCTCACTTACAAATGCGAACAGTGAGGCTAAGAAAGGGAGTTGCATCCAGCTCACATAGGTGCATCTTGACTGAGCCCAGGCTCTGTTTAGATGCAAAATCAAACTGTCCTGCTACTCTATGCAATATGGCATTTCTGGAGTTAATACGGGGCTCTGTTTTTAAGTCAATTGATAATACTATTGTAATCCCATTGTGCCGATAATACTATTGTAATTCCATTGTGCAAATATAACTGAAGTATGGCTTTAAGACAACTGGTCCCTCCTTCAGGCTCTTCAAAACTTGACCATGAACTTGACCTTGAATGTCATTCTGTCGACATTGTTCTAGACCACAACGTAGTATTAGCACGTTGTAGTTAGCATTTACTACTCAGAGATCGCCAATCTGCCTGATATGCTGGTGGCATCTAGGCCCTAAGAACTCTGTTCTGCTGAAATGTACAACTCTTGTTCATGAAGATCTTGTGAAAAATGCATCTAATTTCCAGTGTAAGGAAGTACCTACCAGAACCTTCTCCATAAAGAAGAGAGTGTGCTGAGCCAATAGGAATTGAGGTCTTGAGCCAAGAATTAGAATTCTGAAGATCTGTTGAAAAGGAACCATAGAGAGACATGAAACAGTGACATATTTGAGATTTATTCTGAAAGTCATAAAGACTTGTTGGGGCTTCTTGTTGTTAAAGATTTTTCTCTTAGACAAGGCAGCAAGAACTATATTTGCCAGAAAAGAAATTATTAGCATACGGGCTTAAGGTGTATGCATCACTCACTGTTTGGGGGGGTGGGTAAATAGAAAATCCATAGCATTCTGGAACTGTCACATGAGAATGTCAGTCTTGGGAAAATGAAAAGCAATTTTCTGTTGTTCACTTCAAAAACTCTCCATCATCCTACCTCCCCTTCTTATGATCCATGTGAGCTATTTCCCCAAAGACTATTTTGATGTAGGTAAAAAAAAAACTTTGGTTCTTTCCTGTAAGTTCTGAGTGGGTTGCTCAATGTTCCTCACTGGTGAGGGAACCTGTTTCAGTAAGTTTAAGCTTGAGCACCAAATATAAGGAGGCGCAATCACGAAATGATCAGAGACTACCGGCCAAGTGACTTGTCAAGTTTCTCACTCAGTTTTCTTATAAATGAGAGAATAGCAAAGAAGTAACAAGGCCACCTTTGTGGGCCGTAGCTTTCTGTTAATGGTTAGTTGGATCTACCACACAGGAAACATTTGCTTTAACAGCAGACATTGCATTGGATACTTATTTTATCTGAATGTTATTCAAAACAGTAATATGTGCTATAGAAATACAGGTATGCTCAAGATCACACAAATGCCAAGCGTCATGGACAGGACTTAAGTCTGAGCCCGTCCTAGACCTTTCCTCTTGTCTGTGTTATCTGTTAAGTGTATAGACTTACACAAATGAAGGTATTGAATTAGGACTCAGCAAAGCTGTATTTAAATTTCCCTTCACTAGTCTTATAAATCTAAGCAAGTTGGTTAACCTGAGCCTTAGTTTCTTCTTTAGGAAAGACAGAATATTTCACTGCCAGAGTTGTTGGGAGAGCTACTCAGTTGACTTAAGATTTCTTTGTCAGTTAGTAAAGAATCCTTTGTCAGAATATTGGAATCTTCTCACTAGCTGATCTAGTACTTATGACTTCTGCAAACCAATTGGAGTAGCATAAGTCAATGACATAAAAAGGCAAAGAATGTATTCTATACTGATCTTCTCCCTAAGATTCGGACACTATCTGTTTCAATAATCAGATATTTGGTGGAGGTCAAGTATTTGCCAAACATAGTAGGCATTGGGAATACAACTGATAAAAGAAACTGTGCCCACACTTATTGAACTTGCATTTTAGTAAGATAGATCACAAATACCTAACTAACCCGATGGCGCAGATATTAAAACAACCAACATAGTTGTTTTCAAGAAGGTTCTTTTAGAAAATAGAGCTTTTGGCCAAAGACCCAAAAGTAAGTGACCAGGACTATGGATTTTGCTTTATGGTAGTAAGTCAACAGTGGATCTTAACCCAATAAGAAATACAATATCTATATGGGAGGACATTTGTTCTGCCCAGCAGAAAAAGTCTGTGTGGTATCCACTAGGACAAAAGGGAATTGATAGATATGTTCAATTCAGTTAAGAGTGTTGGCATAGAGATTCTATCCTGGATGTTGCAGACAGATTCAGTGTCATCTTGGAGTCCTTATCAGAGGGAGGCTCAAAGAAGAATATGATAAGGGACATAGAGGTTGACTGATGACATAGGGACCTAGAAATTCAAGCAACACTAGAGTTGTAAAAAACAATGACATGCCATCTGCCCACAACCCTCAGAAAATAAAATCTTCTATCAGTATGCTGGTTTTAGCCCACTGAAACTAATTTTACACCTGGCCTCCAGAATTATGACAGAATCCATTTTTGTAGCTTTGAGCCATTGTATTGTAGCACACTTATCACAGCAGCAATAGGAAACTAATAAAACTCCTATAGACTCCAACATAAAGATAGCTAGAAGGGGGAATCAAAGAAACTGAGAAGCCTATAGGCATGTACTTCAGCAGTCCTAACAATGTTGACCTGTGTGGAATAGCTGTGATGCATACTAAGGAAAGGAGATCTGCTCAGGGGTGCGTTTTGGAAGTAAGGCTGACTGGACTTGCCAGACTCTCTTTGCTCCTAAACCACTCTTCGCTGTGGCAGAGCAGGAACCCCTGGGTACTATTTGGCACATTGCATCCATCAGTCTTGGGGAGTAAGTGCCACCTGGCTAGGTATCTGATTTGACAAGTAACTTACTTACCAGCCAGAAACATCAAGCCATTGGAAAAACAGAGCTCATAGCCCAGACTCTCCCTAACAAGTAGAAAAGCAAAACCAAGAACGGCAATTAGAACAAGTGTGGAGGCTTTTCCGGGTGAAAAAAAAAGTAATAATTCCAGGTATATAGAACTTCTTGATATGAAGTGAATATAATATTCTTCATAATAGAAAAGAGGAAACATCATAATTTGATTCTCAGACCTCCCTGGGCAATGTGTTTCACTCTTTGCTTTGTTCCAGTGAGGGAACAACCTGGCTGACTGTACAGTGGTATTTCTGTATGTAAGATTTCAGGCTGTGGTCTCTGCCCACAGGCCTGTCACTGAGGCTTAGAACTGTTTCTGAAATCCCAACTGGAAGACAGAAGATAAACAGACCTACAGGAAGACAGGAATCCCTACAGGAGACCAGCAGTGTTGCCAAACCGTATTATAAACACCAAAAGAGTACACTTAAGCCTTTTTAGGAGCTTGCCTGCAGTATTTCCTGAAGTCCCCTGTAGTATACCCAACTGAATCAGCACTAGCAAGCTACATGGGCTTTTTGCATTTGGGTTCCAAATATTTTGTTGAGAATTTTTGCATCTTTACCCATAAGAGAAATTTGTCTGTAATTATCTTTCTTTCTTTTTGGCTTTTACGAGACAGGGTTTCTCTGTGTAGCCCTGGCTGTCCTGGAACTCACTCTGTAGACCAGGCTGGCCTCGAACTCATAAATCCACCTGACTCTGCCTCCCAAGTGCTGGGATTAAAGCCATGCTTTCTAATGCTGCCATCTGTCTTGAACAGAATGCATGTAAGGCTAAGCTTCCATCTTAGTGTGGACCTAAGCATGAAAATGAAGCAAGACTATGAGCAGTACCCTTCACCTGACCTTAGGGAGAGATGAAACTATCAGAGGCAGAATAAAGCCTACTCACTCCTTTCGTGGGTGACAAATGCCATTGCGAACGAACACAGCAAGAAGCCAGGTACTTGTTCCCCAAGAAACCTTCATGCTGGGTCCTGTGGGTGAAGCCTTCTTTCACACAGATCACCAGCTGTTAACAGAGCATTTCTTCAGGACCAAGCAATGCCCCAGCTCCAAAATGGGCAGAACAGTCTAACCCTACTCTGATGGGCTTATGGCCAGGTGAATCCACAAGACCCATGTGAAACAGACTGATGGTGCTAGGTTGTCAAGACTGAGATACAAACCCCACCAACTTTGGGTCCCTGAGGATCTTATGCAACCTTTGCTCTCAACTAAGAGTTGGGGATCAGTGACATCTCTGGCTTTCAGGGTTAATGTGAATATGACATTTATAGTGCCAGGCATTTATAAAATAAATCTCATTTCATGGAGACAGTAGTTTAGTAAATTTTGGTTCACATCTTGATTTTTCCATTTACTAGCTGCATTTCCTTGGTCAAATTATTTAACTTCACTTGCCTGCTTCCTTGTTTGTAGAATATAGTTAACGCAGTGCTTATAACGTACAACTTTGTAAATGCTGTCAAAACCATGTAGGATTATTAAGATAAATACTTCAGAAAGAAGTATCTGAGCCAAAGAGTTACACTGGAGTAAAAGCTAAACATCATATTGCAAGCATCCTCACTGTTTATCAGTGGGCTAGTAAGATTTCCTATTTGGAGCTGGAGAGATGGCTCAGTGGTTAAGAGCACCGACTACTCTTACAAAGGTCCTGAGTTCAAATCCCAGCAACCACATGGTGGCTCACAACCATCGGTAATGAGATCTGACATCCTCTTCTGGTGCACCTGAAGATAGCTACAGTGTACTTAGATATAATAATAAATAAATCTTTTAAAAGGTAAAAGAAAAAAATCCTGTTTGATAATGTCTGAGATATTTAGATAAAATCTTGAGATTAGTCCAAAGAATTTGGTAGAAATTCCTAGCTAGGACTCTGGCCATGACAGAATAACTATTATAAAGTTAGACAGGTATTCTAACCCTGCTAATCTACATGAGACTTCACTGTGAATCACAAAATCTCCTATTCTGAGAAACTATGAAAGGGGTTTCTATCATTTATTTTTTATTAGGTATGTTCTTCACTTACATTTCAAATGCTAACCCAAAAGTTCCCTATACCCCCCCCCACCCTTCTCCCCTACCCACTCACTCTTACTTCTTGGCCCTGGCCTTCCCCTGTACTGGGGCATATAAAGTTTGCAAGACCAAGGGGCTCTCTTCCCAATGATGGCCGACTAAGCCATCTGAATCCTTAGACTTCTATAATTTTTTGAAGTATGAGGATTCACCATAGGAATTTAGTATGTATTATTTTGTCCTGCCTGTTTATACTTACGTGTCTACATTTTGATAAGGAGTATCCTAATCTTAAGACTTCTTACTTGAGAACAATAAACCATATTTGCTAGTCTCATTTGATGCCTCAGAAGGGGAAAAAGGAGAATTTTTAATTATACAGTGATTGTTAAGGGACTACATAAGCCTAAACATGAAGTTATGATAAAGAAAATGTCCCAGAAAAGATGATTAAATAATAAAAATCACTGATAATAGAGTTTAAGTAATCTTTCCAAAAAGTAAAATAGAGTTTAAGTAATCTTTCCAAAAAGTAAATATGTATAAATATATTTGCTTTAAAATAAATATATATTTTCATAGTAATATGTAAAAAATCTATTAAAATTAATTGATAAAAATTTGATTTAAAATATAATCAAAGCTAGCTGGTGGTGGCACATGCCTTTAATTCCAGCACTCGAGAGGTAGAGGCAGAAAGATCTGAGTTTGAGGACATCCTGGTCTACAAAGCAAGTTCCAGGACAGCCAGGACTAGACAGAGAAACCTTGTCTCAAACGAGTAAATAAAAAATAATAATAATGATCAAAGGAAATGGAGCTAAGCGAATGGAGAGTCAGAGTCTCAGATTATGATGAAGATAAATGATGGTGATGGGCTCCCGCAAAATGTTTAAAGTCCTGGGTTCTATATGGTATGTATTTTACCATGCTTCTTTAATGAACAAAAAGTTTAAATCTAGTTCCCTAGCTGGCCTAGCTCAACAAACCTCTCACAACCTTTCTGTTGATCATGTCCAGACCTAGTGAAAAAGGAGTATCAAGCTGACCTGAGCTGAATTTTCTTCCTACTGAGGATTCTTTCAACCCCATGCCTACAGACAAGGCATTATGCTTCATTTTCCTCACATACAAAATATGGACAGTCTTTTACTAAGTCAAAGAATTAAACAAGACCATGTAGAAGTGGCTGACAAACAGCAGTTCACACTAAGGGAACTGCTTATTGTTTGCGCCATCAGCGTCATGCCCCCTACTTAGAAGTCGTCACGGGGAAAAAAATAGTGCATAGCAGAATACCTGTGTACAATAAAGATTTACGTATGGCCTACGCATAATTCAGCACCAAGTCGCATGACATGGGCATGCTTCTTGAGCAACCAGAGGTTGATGAAGGTTACAAGGGCAAGATTTCAGGAAGAAAGAAAAAGATTTCAAGCAGGACCCTGAACGATGGTCCGGGTTTCGGTAATCATGAAGGGGGGAGGCAAAGGAAAGGTGATGATGGGGAACTTGAACAGAGCCCTCAAAGGACATGTGGCACTCTGCACTGTTCTCTTAATGATGTTCATTATAAAGGAAGGTTGGGAACCCAGAGTAAAGTTCTTGATTCTGATGTTCTCAAAAGGAAATCAGTCTGAGTTCATAAATAGATGGACAGAATACAGTGGGGTTTGGGGTAGCTTAGTTGTTAGGCAGCAGAAATAAGTCTGTGGAACTAATCCCAAGCACAGAAAGAGAGAAATAGGAGGAAATGAAGAAAGGAAGGGAGGGAGGGAAGGAGGGAGGGAGGAAGGAAGGAGGGAGGGAGGGAAGGAAGAAGGGAGAGAAGGAGGGAGGGAGGCAGGCAGGCAGGCAGGCAGGCAGGCAGGCAGGCAGGAAGGAAGGAAGGAAGGAAGGAAGGAAGGAAGGAAGGAAGGAAGGAAGGAAGGAAGGAAGGAAGGAAGGAAGGAAGGAAGGAAGGAAGGAAGGAAGGAAGAAAAAATTAAAACACCATTTTTTGTCTTTGTAGGAGGTCAGTATCTTTTCTTTAGTACTCACTTAACTAGATGAAACTCTTCCAAATTATGGAGCTAAGCTGCTTCACTCAAATTCTCTTACCTCAAACATTCATCCTGTCTGAAGGACACTTCCCCATAACACTTAGGATTGTTGGACCAAACAATTGCTACAAAGTTAACAAAGAAAATGAACCATCGCACTACTTAACTCAAACAGAAAATTTAATACAAAGAACTATTGCTTAAGGACATGGGAGAGTAAATGTAATCAGGTCTTTGTTTTTTCAATAATTTACTTTTTACTCACTTTACTTTCAGATCAAAGCCTACCTCATTCCTCTACTCCCAGTCCACCCTTTACAAATCCCTCCCCCATTACCACCTCTCCTTCTCTTCAAATTCTTCTCCAGTAGGAGATATAACCCCTGAGCTCTGCCTGCTGTTTGGCTGTGGGTCTATACATCTGTTTCGATATGCTGCTGGCTGAAGCCTCTCAGGGGACAGTTATGTTAGGCTCCTATCTGCAGGCACAGCAGGTTATCATTAATAGTGTCAGGGATTGGATCTCTCACATGGGCTGGGTCTGAATTGGGTCAGTCACTGGTTGGCTCTTCCCTCAGTCTTGGCTCCATCTTTACTCCCGTGCATCTTATAGGCAGGAAAGCACCTGGCAGTCTCCCCGAGTCTGCCTGCCCAAAGCACAGGAGCTCTGGCCAGACGGACGTGGCATATTTTTCCTCCCCACTTTTCCCCAGGCCTCCCCCAGCCCCCCTTTTTTTGTTCCCAACAGAACTATTTCCAATTTTCTGAGAAATCGCCAAACCAGTTTCCGCAGTGGTTGTACAAGTTTGCAGTCCCAGCAGCAATGGAGGAGTATTCATTTCCCTTTCTCCATATGTCCTTGCTAGCAGGTGCTTTCACTTGAGCTTTTGATCTTTGCTATGCCGATGGGTGTAAGGTGGAATCTCAGAGTCATTCTGATTTGCATTTCCCTAATGACTAAAGACGTAGAACATTTCTTTAAGGGCTTCTCAGCCATTCAAGATTTCTCTTTTGCAAATTCTCTGTTTAGGTCTGTACCTCATTTTTCAATTGGATTATTGGGTTGCTTGGTGTCTAATTCTTCAGTTCTTTATGTATTTTGGATATTAGCCCTCCTCAGGTGGAGGGTTGAAGATCTTTTCCCATCCTGTAGGTTGCCATTTTGTACTGTGGTTGGTGTCCTTAGCCTTAGAAAAGCTTTTCAGTTTCATCAGGTCCCATTTATTAATTTTTTTTATATTAGTGTCTGATTCTTCAGGAATTTTTCTCCTTTGCCAGTATATTCAAGGCCATTCCCCACTTTCTCTTCTACTATATTTAGTGTGTTTAGTTTTTAGTTGAGGTCTTTGATCCACTTGGACCCGTGCAGTTTTGTGCAGGGTGATAAATATGGGTCTATTTGCATTCTTCTACATGTAGACATCCAGTTTTACCAGCACCATTTGCTGAAGATGCTTTCTTTTTTCCATTGTATGGTTCTGGCTTCTTTGTCAAATATCAAGTGTTGTTGGGTATGTGGCCTTATTTCTGGGTCTTTGTTTCTATTCCATTGATCAACCCGTCCTAAAAGGTATCTTAAAACAGAAGAAAAACACTCTCAACAAAGACACATTTGGAAATTAGAGTTCAGAAATCACTAAAAGCATTTGTTTAAGCTCACTGTAGCTAGGGTGTTCAGCCAGAACCAATCCACCATCTCTGGGGAAACAGACTCAAAACAAAAAGCAAAATAACAGTGCTCAGGTGAACCAAGGCTGCTGCTAAGCAGGTATGCAGCAGGTCAAGGAGGTGAATGGTATCAGGTTACTGATGCAGGTGTGAACCTCAGAGAATATGGGCTCTACATCAGGGCAGCCATCAGGAGCACAGGGAAGCCATGGCAGAGGCTTCAACATAGGAGGGAGTCTGGCCCAGGAAAGAACATGGGGGATGGTGGAATTCAACTGGATCTGGCAGCTAGTGAAACCTTCTTCTTCAGGAGTCCAGGGTACTTTTGAGTAATTCTTAGGGGAGTGAAAGCAGATTCTCAAATGCCCAACTTCAGGTCATACAAAAGAAATCATACAGAGCAAAATCAGGAGTAAAGGCCTGGATCGCTGTGGTGGAATTGGCCTCTGTCTGGGAGTGGTAGGAGCTTCTTAGCATAAATATTTATGTAACATGTACAGACTATCAGGCATTATCGTAAACACATTACCCATGATCAACTCTTATAATAGCCCCATTTTGCAAGTAAGAAATTGAGGCACGGGGTGAGTGTGAAATCAGTAGCAAGTCATTTAAGGGATGCGTGGAGGTATATCATGAGGCTCAAAGTCAACCGCTCGAGCTGTAGAGCCCTTCTCCAAAGTAATAACATAAATAATTCACGTTGTACCGTATGCCTTTCTGAGTAATGTGATATCTTATCATCCAACTGCAACCCACTCTGGACATAAATCATATGTTTTTGCAGTATATCTACACTCTCTGTACTGTCACCTGTAAGTCACTTCATAGTTGTTTCAATGATCAGATCCCCTGCCCTGGTTATTGTACTCATTATATAGAGAAGTATTAATGTAAACAAGTGACACAAAACTCAGGAGGATCAACATAGTCTAGTATTAGGTGGCCATACCAGACATACAAGGCTTGTAGAAAAAGGCTTATAGTCAGGGTTCAGCGATCGCTGCCTACTGCTTCATGCATCCACTGGAGTCCTTGGAATGTGTCCTCTGAGGATAAGTGAGCACTAGTGTGTACTGCATTTAGACATGACCCTCTAAGACAAACGTTTCATTTAAAAGCTTATGGTGCAGATGCCTGTGTTGTGCCCATAGCTTTCAGGCGGTTAAACCCACTGCACTGTTACATAGGCATTTTTATTTTAATAGTGTGGGTGTTGAGACAGGGTCTTGCTTCACACCTCGGGTTTTCCTTCTACTCTCTATATAGTCTAGACTTGCCTCAAACTTTTCTAATCTCGCCTTCATGCCCTGAGCACCAAGATTCATGGTATATGCCACCATGCCCAGTTGTTCCTCCTTCTCCTCCCTCTTTTTTCTTCTTTTTGTAATGGTGAGTATTGCATGGTGCTAGTTAAGGGCAATTTAGGAGCCAAGAAAAATGGTAACAAATGAGCAATTCAATTGAGAAAATAAATTTCTCTTCAAAGCTGTAGAGCTTGGGTAGCCCCAACTCAAATACTGTTGTCAAACCTCCCTTTGGCTAACTTTCCAGAAGAAACCTGTATGTCTGGGCATAGTGTCAGGATTTGCCCAATGACAAGCTCATTTCCCTGCAAGGGCTCCCAGGGCCTCCTGGGGTCTGGAATCTTGCTGCTGCCAGGAAACAACATGGTGCAGTCAGCCTGTATTTAATCACACTGAAAACCTGATTCCCAACTCCAGGCAAACTGAAAAAGAAGGCACAGAATTCTCAGTTAGCAGCCAGTTGCCTCTGTTGATGTCACTTCTGCAGCCAGGGATTTCTGTAAAAACAGAGGAAGAACCATAACTCTGTGCAAAGGTGAATGGCCTTATGGGTGGGTGCATTTCTGTTGAAAAGGTATGTGGCTGCCAATTCATTCAGAAGCAGTCAAATGGCCTTCATGGGTTTGTTTGTTTGTTTGTTTGTTTCCAGTCAAAATAAGAACAAAAGTCATGAAGTTTCAAATGGGAAACTCATTACTCATAAGCAAGGGTGTGATTTTCATGCCCATTTAACTTTCTGATTTCTGCCATTTTTTTCTGGTTTTGTCTGCCTGGAGAGGAGAGATGAAACCACAAACAAACAAACACATAAATAAACAAACAAATGCATACATACACAAATAATATTAAATAATGTAGGGAGGAGTTTATAGTTCTTCAAGAATCAGGACTTCTGTTTGTCCACAACACAATGATGGCAACAAGTACAGCAATGAAATCCTTCCTCAGTCCTCCTTCCATCTCACCACACCCTTTACTGCTCTCCTGATCCAAGGGCATGATTGGTCATATGCATCTTCTCATGGCCACCAAGGAATGGGGATTTTAGTTGCTGGCAGGGAGAAGGTACTTCAAAGTGTTACCCAGAGATAAAGGATCTCAGTGTCGCTAACAAAGCTTAGGACACCCCTCAGCTTTGCTGCAACTCTCCAGTGTTCTACCTTCTACCTTCTTGGCTCTTCATTTTATTCACCCTTTCATGAGATGTTTCCCTTTAAGAACAGCTTTCTTTCCGTCTAGATTTGTCTTGGCTCTTGTTTTCTTCACTCAGAATGATCTTTTTCTCATGGTTAATGATGCCTTTCCCTGCCTCCTTACAGGTCTTTGGATTTTTCAGGGTTGTACCTCCAGACAAAATAAATCATACACACAGTGTCCTAAGTTTTTGTTTTGTTTGTTTTTTTATTTGTTTGTTTGTTTGATTTTTTTTTGAAGACTCAGAGAACTGGCAACTGCAAATTTTTATCACTTTCAAACCAAAGTTTTGACCAAAACAAAAAACTCAAAGGCATCTGTAGGTAGGTTTATTTTAACAGAGAATCTCACAAACACACAAATATTCTTGTCTTCGTTCTGCATTTAAAAAAAAAACCTATTTTAGAAGTGTGTTCATTCTAAGTTGGGTTTTGTCCTCATTATTGCTTGGTGTTTCTCTTTTCTCAACAGTCTGACCTTTGGAATTCATTCTGTAAAAAATATTATTTCCATGAGAGAAAATGCCAACATTAACCAAGGACCTCTGGCACAAACAGCCAAGTTCCTGTATTCTTAGTCTATATAGCCTTTGGACATCACTAAACAATTCCTAGTTAAATCCCCTCAGCATCTGTGCTATTTTAATCAATCCTGCACACAGGCAGCAGCTGAACCTGTGAATTGACTCAGGAATAGAAAGCCCCGTCAGAGGATTTCTGAGCCTTGGACAAAAGAACAGAAAGTTGTGGAGAATGCAGCCTTGAAGAAGTTTTCATTGCTCCATCTGAGCTAAGAGGGAGTTCTGGCAGAGCTGTAGGGAAGGGATCAAACAGAGCCAATTTAATAGTCATTGTAAAGCTAAAAGATGGAATTTTGCTTAAGGAAATCAGTTTTGAGATTTGACAGTAAAATATAAGCTGGATTTTAATTGTCCTTCACTTCTAGAAACCATTTGATTAGTGAGAGTATTGCCACAGCAGTTTTAGGATTAGAGTGAGTGGGGTCTCTTTCTCAACATCTAGATCTCACCAACAGAGGGACTTAAGCATTCTTGTACCAATGAAATTGAGGTAAAAGAGGAGGCACAGAAAGCTCAGCTGCAGGAGAAGCCACACCTGCTGCCATGCCCCATGATCAAAGTGCCACTGCAGCTGCTACCAGGGACACAGAAGGCTCATCAGTGAGGGGCATAACATAACAGCTGAGATTATTAAAAATGAAATCTTGGCCATGATGCATAGCATGTAAGAGAAAGTAGCCCTGGTGTTAAAATCCAATCCATTGAGTTGTGGTTCATTTTTCTCACGCACATATGACTTGAGCAAGCAGGGAAGACATCCCAGATGACTAGAGGCACTCACGCTGATTGTATAGTGTGCTGTGAGTAAACTTTGTTGAGTTCTCTTACATAAAAGGATGTGGAAGGATGCTGACATCCCCTGAGTAATCAAGCAACGCTGACATGAAGGCCAGGATCCCCTTGTCTGTAGAATAGGTCCACACAAGGCAGACCCAGTGTGCATTTGCTTTCAGCAAATTAACACCTAAGATCCTTAGATTTCATTTCTATTTCTAATTCAACGTTAAAATGTTCCTGGAAATGTAACTATGTAACCAAAGTGTTGAATAACAATGCACTGAATATTGATTCTAAGAGCCAACAGTCCCTCATATTCCAGTGATCCATGAAGGCAGACGTTTGACAGATGCAGTGTGGAAAGCCACTGATGGAAGACAGGGATAATATTCTGCTTCTATGCCATCCCAATAATACTGGGACTGTACCTAATATTCTTCCTCTAAAAAGGTGCTGTGATGATTAAAGCATAGTCCTTGAAGGCACCACAAGAAGCATGAGGTAATACATGTAGTTGAAGAATATCCTTGTATTTATTCACCTCTATGCCAAAGTCATGTATATAAATATGCACAGAAGTGCTACTCAAAATAGCCCCACACCAGGAATAAAACCTGTCAACTTATGCATGGAGAAACAAAATGTGGCCTTTCCTACAATAGATTATCATCCAGTCTTTAAAAAGAATGAAGTGATAATTTCTGCTTCAACTTAGTCATTTCAAGATATCACACTAAGAGGAAAAAAATCACAAGTTATATAGTTCCACTAATATAAAACATCCAGGAATGTTGGATGTGTAATGACCAAAACAAGTCTGTTTATCTGTGATTTGGAAAATGGTAGCCACTAATGGAAAATAAACTGAAAGGAAACTTAGAGGTCAATGAGAATATTCTGAAACTGGATTACAATGGTGATTTCTTATCTCCATAAGTTTACTAAAGAGTAATGTCCATATAACTATACAGTGAGTGAAGTCATGCTGTGTAAGTTACATCTCCAGGCAGAGGTGATAAAACAGATATGAATAGTGATGAGAAAATGTTGAGAAAGAACTATGAAATAAAATCAAAATAATTTACTTGTAAAGTTATTTTAGATTTACATTAATATCATAGAATGCTAAAATATTGTACTTTATAGAAAAGCTATTCTTTACTGTTTGTGTACTATTGTCTTATGTATTATAGATGATAAAGGTAATTGTTTTATGAGTATTTGTCAACTCAGTGAATGAATGGAAACAACTTAGAAGGGGGCCTAGCACACAGTAAGCCTGGAATCCATAGTGTAGGTGCTTGATGTCACGCAATTACAAGGTATATTGTATGATACAGGTTTCTTTGCATGTCCTGTTTTCCTAATAGAAAAGTTGGCATTAATAATACTTTCCCAAATGGGCATAAATAATAAGCTCATATTAAGAACAGCTATTCAAAAGATGTTTAAGAATTGCATAAGACAGATAACGTTACACTGTGTCATATATTAAGTAGAATATAATCTGCAAAGTGTGTTTTCCTTTGTTTTCATTTTAAAGAAAAAATAATCAACTTGATATAACCACTGTGGCATTCCTTTCTTTTTTCATTTTCTCCATTAACTGATCATCTTCTTTATCAATTATAGGATGAAGGGAAGTGGCCTCCTCTAGACATGATCAAATTAGAAGGAGCAGAAGTTGATATTGACAACAGCTTGGGAAAGCCATTTGTATTTAACTGCATGCCTCAGTCTGGAAGTAGAATATTCTGCCTCTGTGCAACCTCAAACCAAGAGATGAAGAGGTAACTCAGCAAGCTCCCGCCTCTCTGGGTTTACTTCTAGGGCGGGAATGTTTCATAAGGGGTAGACTTGCATACTCTTGGAGGCAGAAATAAGAAAAGGAACAAAAAAGTGGTAGTGTATGTTGTATTAAGTACAGTAAGTTTAGGATGTTGTTATTTCTTCATTTTATTTCAGTCAGAATCTCCAAAAAATACGACCATACTCTGTTACTATTGCTATTGCAACTCTCCTTCCTTTTTTTTTTTTAAAGGTGAAAGTTCAATAATGCCACAGCTCCTTATCTGTGTAAAATTCTCATTCCTAACAAATGGCCAGACGTATGTATTGTAAGATAGATGGTTAACGGTATTAACTAATGAGGCATGATATGCAACAACACACTATAGTGAGATGAGCTAAATGAATGAAGAAGATAAAACAATAGGCCTTTGCGTGGGGAAGACTCTGTTAACATTGTGTAAACACACAATCCACAAAGAAAGAGTGTTTCAGCATTCTATGAAGGTAACAATGTGTTATGACCATTTCTCCCTGAGGAAATGGAGCTTACTGGACATTTCAGAGAGCCAAGTAAAGTTGTGATGAAGGAACTGACCAGCTAAAGTGAGGGGTGGGACAGAGTGCAGAACAGAAAGTCAATGGAGCAGGCAGTGCACCAACATGTCTGGAATAAATGACTACCTCCTTCTCCCAGCTCCAACCTCAGAGGGAAACATCTCAGGCTAAAAGTATTCTGTACCTATTTGTGGAATATTGTATATGTAAATAAACGTACAGCAAAGAACTACCAGGATAGTATGACATGAACAACATTTATTTATATCTAACATGCCTAGGCTGCATTTTCACATTTCTGTGGATTATTTTTATAATGAAGAGCTCATTGTTGGCCCCAAACATACATAAATGGGAAACATTGTGAAAGAGGGGGTGGAGAGATTTCAGGGAGTTTGCTGTATGATTGTGTCTCCTGGTAACATCAGAGAATACACTCACAAAGTCTCACCAACATGGCTGCCCAAATGTGAGGTGCACAAGGAAGATACCAACAGACGTGCTCTACCAGCAGTGGGAAGGATCAAAAGGCCTCAGACCTGCACAAAAATCATGGACAGCTAAAAATGCTGAGCAAGGGAAATAGTCTTCCCCAGAGAAAACCAGTGCCAAAGAGTAAGCACTGAAACATGCATACATGCTACATCATACAGACTAAACAGGTTACATGTGTGTGTGTATATATATATATATATATATATATATATATATATATATATACATGTCATAACAAATAGTGATAAAAGGAGACTATGAAGACAGCAGTACGTGGTTTGGAGGGAGAAAGGGGAAGAAAGATATGTTATAATTATAATCACAAAAAGAAAAAGTAAATAAACAAAATTCAATACCAAGTTGGGACTAATGTGGTCAGGCATTTGTTCTTTTGAATACACAGTGAATGTTGAGAAGCATCACAGAGGGCACATGGCACACCATTTGAGAACAGGCAGTGAGGGCTTGTGAATGTGGGAATGAGGGAGCTATTTACAGAAGAGGGACACATCCAGAAGCATAAATGCAGCAGAGGAGAGCAAGGGAACTACACTGGGCTTCAGGGAGAACAGCAAACAGTGTGCTTTGATTGGAAGTTGGGGAGTATGAAAAAAAAAAAAAACTGGAAAAGGTTGGCAGGCCGGGGTGGAGTCAGTCTACCGATGCCAGGCTAAGGAGCAAGACTGGAGAGTTCAGGTGTGAGATACAACACCATAAAGCGTACCAATCAAGCCAGTGTCCAGAAAGCACACTAGATGGGGCTCAAGACCATAGCCATTAGTATTCACCAGTATTTCCATATTCTAGTAGTCAGTGCCTAATAGTGTAACCATACTGTTGTTAACAAATACCAAGCCTTAGAAATATTGAGTTAACTTTCTCTCAGGAATCAATCAAATGACAGTAGTGGGGGACACCATGAATTTTACTTTAGTGCCTAATGGGAAAAGGTTCTGCCACATACTAAATATTTAAACTTACAAGAACATGTTACCTTCACTCAGTAGGTATGAAATACATCTGCAGCTCAGGTCTGCTCGGCCTGAAGGGCAGGGTAAGCACTAGCAAGCCCCTCCCTGTGACACAGTCCCCTGTGGATTGCCCCTCTCCATTTATTCTTTCAGGTGGCTTGAAGCAATGCAGAAAGCAGCCCGTCCTGTCCGCCAGGTAAGGGTTTCTAGGTGCTGGGTCTCTGCTTTTGGTTTATTTCCTTCCAGAGGAGGAAAGAGCAGGGTAGATGTCATGTAGCTCAGTGATGTCTTAGATCTGTTCTAAATGCTGGTGAAAGGATTGGCCTCAAATGGGTTTCCCTGGAATCCAAGAGGGGAGCATTCAATACTGCTGTTCTTTGTATTTTCAAGAGTTTTTATGAGATTCCTCCACCCCCATAAGACTTGGGGTGGAGTCACAAGGTGGGTTGTAATTTCTGATTCCCCTCGAGCCATGCAGTAGCCCACAGTACTGAGAAAATGATGCTGCTGTTTCTTTGCACTCTCGGTATCTCCAGAATGTCTTGGCCTCTAGAGGTTTGAACAACCTGTCAGAGAGCCAGTGTGCTGCATCTAGACACTCAGGGATGGCTTCATCTCTGCTCTGTAGACAGGTTAAACACTTTGCACTTTTCTTCCATCTTCATGACCCCCAACTTTGGAGCACTATCACTCTGTTAGATTTTTACTGATAAAATGTTAAATGACTTTATTACATCATCAGGCAGGCTATCACTTCAGACTGGATAGCCCTCTTTCTGAGTTTGTACCGTAACATGTTTTGGAGAACACTCTCTCAATGCACAGCTATTTCATTTTTGCACGGTGGATGTAACTATTTGTGTGATTTGTAATGAAGTTAGAGATTTTATTTAATACAATCATTTCTTTATAAAAATGGCATGTGCTTATTACCTCTCTACATATTTTGAGTTTATACATTAGCAGAAATTCAGGGTGGAGTTTTGGTGTCCTTGCCTTGTAAACTGTCCTTCAGGAACAATCTCAAGCATTGTCATATAATGAACAGCAGGGCTTGTATTCCATTTTACCTGGAACACAGCACTCAACATATTCACCCATCCCTCCAATGCACCACCATAATGAGCCTGGATACTTTTAAGAGGTGTCTGTTCTGCTAATGCACTCAGAGTATCTGCAGCAAGTGGGAAAAAAAAAAAAATGAACGGCCAAACTCCCAGCAGGCTCCCACTTCACAGCACAGAATACAGCAAGCTCTGCACTTTGATAGCTTTTTACTGCCTTGTTAAAAAACTAAAGGGCAAAACCAAAAACCAACAAAAAGAAACTCAAGTGCAGGTCGGTTCTGATGAAGAGATAAAGCATAGTGTTCCTGGCCATGGGTCAGAGTTCTCAGTAAAGACTTGTATCCCAGGCCTGCGGACGGAGGGCTGCCCTCCAGGTTAGAGGGTTCTCATATATCATCAGCCTTCCACCTCAGTGACCGTGAGAGCCCAAGGCTGGAGCTGGCCTGGAGCAGTTAACTTGTTCTGCTGCACAAGTGGGGGTTCAGATAAAGAAAGGCATGAACCAGGGGCTGCTATTATTCATAGTGGACATACCAGGAACTGGGCCTTGGAGAGCAATCTCTGTGATTGCGAGAAGCCATACTTCGGGCTAGCACTTTGTAAACAGACACATTCATAACTCTTTATAGCGAGCAGTACTTATGCCCATTTGCTTCCTAGTCCCAATCTCCTGCTTTTGATTTCTTCAGAATACAATAGAAGCCAAAGAAAAGAGGGAATTATCTATGAGCAAGGACTTCATTTGGCAGTTACTCAAGCAGCAAGATTGTATTAGCAATAGGAACATTTGGGACAGTGACCCCCTAATGCTAAACATAACTTAACCTGTGTCACTGCTGTGTGAGTCAACGTCATCTGGTGCACACTGTTTACTTACATAATCCTTGTGCTACACCTGCAGAACCATGTCTGGGAAGATGTCACGGTGCACAACAGTAGCCTCCCACCTCTCGCTATCAAACACCCTGAGTGTCTGGGTCTTCTGCACCAGCTGGAGAGAAGCACAGATGTGTGGATCCAACACTACTGCATCCTGAAGGACGGCTGCTTGTACTTCTATGCTAGCATTCGCTCTACTCAGGCGTCAGGTAAGGAATCAGCATCACTTGAAAATATTGCAATGGCAATAACAGGAAGGACACCTTAGCTTTACTGAACCTTTGTAAATTCCTGTATTATTGTTTCCCCTAAGACGTCAGCCCATGGATACTCTGCAGAAGAGGCACAGTTGGACAGCTACTGTTCTGTTTGCAGATGGGAAGAGCAGCTGCAGAGGTCACACAGTACAGAGGCTAGAAGTGGAGAAGTAACCAGCCTACTGAGATCCAAACAGCCAGGCTAACCCTGAGACCAGTGGCCTCAGTGTCCCATACTTGCTGTCCAGAAGTTAAAACACAGACTCATTCCTTTGGTCACCAATGGCTTCCAAAAGGAATGCTCATCATTTCCTTGGGTTGCAATATCATCCTTTACTCAAAGTCTTCCTAATTTGGTTATTGGCCGTCTGTTTTTCGTCATCAGTTTGCTCAAGTTCCCACCATTTACTTTCCCTGCTTATAAAATGGAAGTAGCAGCTGACTGGTATACAAAAGTGCTGTGTAGACCGAGATGTAGTGACTGAAGTAATATTATCTCCATATTTAGTGGTCTGAGCATAAAAAGCTACTCTCATACATATTCCATTAGTTTATCATAGATTTGTTTTATATTCTTATAAGGATATATATATATATATATATATATATATGTATATATATGATTCTTTTATATCTATATCATTTAAATAGTATATATATATATATACTATTTAAATGATATAGATATAAAAGAATCATATGAATAATAAAATAATAATGCCTGAAATCGGGCTGGTGAGATGGCTCAGTGGGTAAGAGCACCCGACTGCTCTTCTGAAGGTCCGGAGTTCAAATCCCAGCAACCATATGGTGGCTCACAACCACCCGTAACAAGACCTGACGCCCTCTTCTGGAGTGTCTGAGGACAGCTACAGTGTACTTACATATAATAAATAAATAAAATGTTAAAAAAAAAATAATGCCTGAAATCTAGACACGAACTTTCTTGAATTTTAAAATTATTTAATTTACTTATGTCTTTAAATTTTTAATTGAAATATAATCATATGACTTCCCTCTTTCTTCTCCTTCCAACCCCTTCCATGACCCTCTTATTCCCTCTTAAATTCATGGTCTTTTCTTCTTTAATTTTTGGTGTTACACACAAGCACACACATATGTATAAATATGCACACACACACATATATATATATAATATATGATAAGCTTGTTTAGTGGTGTGTGTGTGTGATATAACGGCTGACTACTTGGTATTGAGTAACCAATTAGGCTCTCATCCATGGGGAAACCTAATCCTCCCTCTTTCATTTGCTTTAGTTCAGTTTTGCCAAAGTCTCTTTCTAAAAACTAAAAACGTTCTCTGTCTATTGGAAAGACTCACCCTTTCCCATTAGCATGTCTACGGGCATTATCACCATTCGCATGTCCCATTCCCACAGCCATATTGTTGAGGTATTATGGGTGAAACCTCCCTGTTATTTCTAGGAGAAAGGATCTCACAGTAGAATTCCTGGTTCTTTAGATATTTCGGTACCCAAATATGCCCCGGCAATGAAAACACACCACAATTAATACGAATACATGCTGTACGTGCCTAGATTGGGCAGATCTACTGCTACACTACCATCTTCCACATCTATGAGACCCCTTAGAACTTGCAGTTTCTCCAGGCCATGTGCTTCTGCTCTGCTTTTCTTCTTCCTCCTCCTCCTCTGCCTCCTCCTCCTCCTCTGTGTCTTCTCTCTCCCATTTTCTAGGTTCTTCTCTCCCTTAGCCTTCTCTTCCACCTACTCTTTCTCTGCCCAATCATCAGCTCTCCTTTATTTTACAAATTAAGGTGGGAAGCAGGTTTACAGGAAATCCCCTGAGTGCTGACTCATTCCTTGTTCACAACCCCTCACAGGAGAATGGAATCAACACCAACTATAATTAGCTCCAGGGCTACACACAATATTTTCCCCTTTCTTTCCAATTAAAAGACTATTTTATCTCAGATATAATTGAACATAACTATTACTATTTTGTAGTTTATAAAGTACAAGAGGCCTAACACCCAGTCCATCAGCTTTGTTAATTAAATAGAACCTCGGTCATCTATCCTTACTTAAAATACTATAGATCTGTACCTGACTGTGTCTTGGCTTTAGATTGAATGCCTTCTGAAAACCATTCTCTCAAATCTGTTCCTCTCAAAGTAAAAAGCCTGTCTTACATCCCATCCACCCCTCTTCTGTCAGCCAGTCTCAAAGAATGGTATCATCCTATTGGTAGGTACCATATCACTGAGGCCAACTAAGGTTAATATCTATATCTATATCTCTATCTCTATCTCTATCTCTATCTCTCTATCTATCTATCTATCTATATATATATATATATATATATATATATATATATATATATATATATCTGAAGTCAGTGTTTTCTTATAAGTTCCAAATGGACTCTTTTCAAATGAAATACAAAAGGAAATTTGATATCACCTTCTCCATCCTCCATTAAAAAAAAATTAAAAGCAACCAATCCCTCATTAACTTCTAAAGTTTAAAACCCTTCATTCTGTTTAAAGTGAAAATACCCATCTTGCTCTTATGAGAGGCTGGCTGATAGGAATGATGACTTACCAGAAGTCAGAGTCAACCCTACTCAAATCCCCCCACTAATACTGCCATGTTATGGCTGGAGAGACTCTCACGTGAAGTGTGGGTGTTCTCTTGTTTGCTTTTGTAGTGAAGTGCCCTGTGGCCAGTGTTGGAGGTGCTAAGGTAGGAGAGCCAGGCTACCTAGGAGGGCGAATCTCTAAATAACCAATCACCATCACTATTGCAAATAATGCCTGAGTCTCTGCGTGAGATTTAGGCTACCTCACAGCAGAAGACAAGAGTTTTTAACCTTTCAGAATCTTCTCCAAGACCAAGATCCTTACTAACCTCAAAATGGGAGCAAAATTCAGACCAAGCAGTATCCTTGGATTTATAGGCTCACGAGAGGAAAATTACTTCTTATAATCAGCCGTCGATTCTCATTGCTAATTCAAGTTAGCGCTTTAGTGTCGCCCTATGGGTTCATATTTTTAGTGGTATTTGCAGGATATAGACAAAGAGGGTGAGAGTCTGTGTGGGTTGTAAAACCTGCCTGCAACCTTCATCCTGCTTCAGAAAGTATGTTTTAATTAAATAGTATTTCTTAAATACTATTTAATTTTCTTCTTATATGGTACTACAGTTGTTCCTCTTTGATAATGGAAATTTTATTTCAAAACTATGTCCTTCCAATGAAGAAGCTTATTGGAGCACAGAGCTTGAGAAGATAAACACTGATCATTTACAAACGGAACCAAGAAGTTGGAATTCTGCTACCAGACTTGCTACCGGATGCTAATCAGTGTGGGACCTTTTTCGAAGTTAGCTCTTTTGTTTTTTCCCGAGACAGGGTTTCTCTGTGTAGCCCTGGCTGTCCTGGAACTCACTCTGTAGACCAGGCTGGCCTCAAACTCAGCTCCTCCACCTATGACTTTGCATCTGGAGAAGCATCCCTTCACCTACTGATTTTTTTTTTTAAACTATTTATTTATTTATTTATTTATTTATTTATTTATTTATTTATTTAATGTATATGAGTACAATGTAGCTGTACTGATTCCCATCATGTGGTTGCTGAGAATTTGAATTTAGGTCCTCTGCTTGCTCTGGCCTAGAGATTTATTTATTATTATATCTAAATATACTATAGCTGTCTTCAGATGCACCAGAAGAGGGTGTCAGATTTCATTATGGGGGGTTGTGAACCATCATGTTCTTGCTGGAATTTGAACTCAGGACCTTCGGAAGATTAAGTCAGTGCTCTTAACCACTGAGCCATCTCTCCAGCCCGCACCTACCAAAGGTTGACACCTTCCCTGACACCTTTTCCTCTGCATTTTCCCTGTTCTCACATGCCCCTGCTTCTTTGCTCTCACCCTGTGCAGGTGGCCTATACCTTCAAGGATACAGTGTGAGTGAACAGACCCACGGCTTTGAGCAACCAGTGATTGAACTCAAGCCTTCATCCGAGGAGTTCAAGACTTTCTATTTCTGCGCAGAAAATAAAACAGAGAATCAGCGGTAAGCCCGCACCTCCCTTCCTCCCTCTGTGTGAGCCTTGACAAACAAATGCATTCCACTATCTTCCAATTCCTCTCTGACGGGAAATCTCTCCTTTCTTTGCAAGCTTCGTATTTGAGATTCTGCAGGATTATTTTTCTTTCGTCCCTTCTTCGGTGACTTCTCTAGAGATAACTTTTCCCCTGAAATTGTAGTAAACTGAATTCTTGCCAGGACAATAGGTAACTCAGGCATGAATATTAACACACACGTGGGGCTGGTGAGATGCTCAGTGGGTAAGAGCACCCGACTGCTCTTCC
>NC_034607.1:25978376-25979792 GCF_900095145.1 Mus pahari | reverse complement strand
AAAAAAAAAAAAGACACACGCACACACCATTTACAATTTGTAAATCATCTATAGATCTTTAAGCTATATTTATTAGCGCATCCCAATCATGTAAAACAGATTTGTCACATGGTCTCTTTTCCCATAGCATGCATGGATTTGTCCATCTGTATTTGATTGGTTGTTTTATCATAAGCCACTGACAGATATACAGAGATTTAGTTTGTGCTCTATTCGATCTCAGGTTGTCATTCGCTAGCCAACATTTGATTCAAGTAGTTCTGAAGTACAAGAACATTGATGTCACTAGACACAACCTGGTGAGGAAGGAGGTGCTCAGGGTCAACGCTCGCATCCTCTATATCACCTGCATCACAATCATCTTCCACCTCCTCCAGGCCTTTCATTCCAACTACAAGGACCCTTAGTAAAGCCACTTGATGGCCTTATATATATGTTTAGGAACATTTTTAAGAAATGGTGTTTTAAACTCAAAAAATAAAACTCCAAAAATGAGATTTTAGGGATCTCCCTCAAATGGAGGACACTTAGCAAGAGATTAGGGACATGCCTGTTCCCTCTATGTAAATGTTGCTTGTGCCTCTGTTTCCAAAGAGGTTCTGGGGTAGGAGGCAGGTGTGTTATTGCTAAGCGTGTTGCCATGACTCTCTTCCTGGACATCTGACTAACAGATAATGATGGAAAGCATCCAGTTAGCACACTAGAGCAAGGGTCACTGAAACTGATCTAAGTCCCATATGAAAAAAACCTATGAGTTTCTCTAAATAGCTGATTCTGACTGTTAAATTCATAGGACTGGAGGGCTGTATGGCTTCTATAATTTAATAGTGAAATCATTTTTTCTGATATGGCAGTATTTTATTATTTATTTATTTATTTATTTATTTATTTATTTATTTATTATTTCTTTATTTACATTTCAAATGATATCCCGAAAGTTCCCTATNCCCTCCCCGCCCCTGCTCCCCTACCCACCCACTCCCACTACTTGGCCCTGCCTTCCCCTATGCTGGATCATATAAAGTTTACAAGGCCAAGGGGCCTCTCTTCCCAGTGATGGCCGCTTAGGCCATCTTCTGCTACATATGCAGCTAAAGACTTGAGCTCAGGGGGTACTGGTTAGTTCATATTGTTGTTGCACCTACAGGGTTGCAGCCCCCTACAACTTCTTGGGTACTTTCTGTAGCTCCTCCATTGGGGGCCCTGTGTTCTGTCCAATAGCTGACTGTGAGCATCTACTTCAGTGTTTGCCAGGCACTGACATAGCCTCACAAGTGGCCGCTATATCAGGGTCCCTTCAGCAGAATCTTGTTGACATGTGCATTAGTATCTGGGTTTGATGGCTGGTGACGGGATGGATTCGCGAATGGGGTAGTCTCTGGATAGTCCATCCTTTCATCTTAGCTCTAAATTTTG